>NC_037544.1:35965896-35974383 GCF_001531365.2 Cynara cardunculus var. scolymus | reverse complement strand
TTTGACCTTTGGAGCCAAACTCAAACCAATCAAGCACCACTCTTGTGGTTATAATTGTTATATTTGTGTTTGATAACTAAATATACTGAACAAAAAAAAAATTAATTGGTACGATTAATAATTAATATTACAGTACAATGTATACTTATAAATTAATTATCAAAAATAATATTTATTAATAACTAATGCTTTATTAGTAATAAATAATAATTAATATTAACGAGGGTTTTCTAAAATGTTATTCCAAATAGTGTCTCTACAAGTTAGTTTATATCCATCAAAACATATACTCAAAAAATAAGTTAATTTATGTTTATCAAATAATGCCTAAATCAGGGGCAAAAACGACATTTGACGCGGCCTAGGCCGCATGGCACGTTGTCCACATAGCACTAGGCCTCCTCACATGTAATAAATGTGTGCGCTATCGTTTTCGTAAAATAAAAATGTTCTTGTTCAAACTTCATCTATATGTGTGTGTGCACGCACGTATCTGTATGTATTACCTACGTTTTATTTGTCAAAGAAAAATGGCAAAAGTCACAATTACCCTTTATGTAACGGGTCTTTAGTGAGAGGGACCAAATCTAAACATTTTCACAAATTATAATGGTTAAATTATAGTTTTGAAACTTTAAGGACTAAAACCATTACAATCAACTAGGGCCAAATGGGCCCGGCCCGGCCCGTAACCGCCGGAGGACCAGAATCGGGACCAGAACCTGCCCGGGACCGGTATGGATCGGTTGTGGACCGCCGGTTATGAACCGTTTATGGATTTTAACGTTGTTTAGGACCGAAACCGGTTAAGACTGTAACCGGTTATAGGACCGGCCCGGCCCGGTCAACAAAAGTCAACGTATATATATATATATATATATATATATATATAACAAAACGTATTTATAAAATTAACGTATATATATATATATATAAATTTATTAATTATCAAAAATTTGAATTTTTTTTTTTTTTTTTTTGCAAAGGACCGACTGTAACCGGTTATGGGACCGGAACCGGGACCGGACGGCTTAACCGGTTATGGAGGATTTCACCGGAACCGGGACCGGTTATGGAACGTTTTTGTCTTGATCGGGACCGGCAGTAACCGGTTATGGTCCGGCCCGAGACCGATTTTTGGCCACCTCTACAATCAACAAACCAAATGGACAAAAAGTGTAATTTACTCTAAAAAATATATATATTGTTAAAAGAGAAGGAAAAGTTGATATAGTTCTATTAAGAGACAGTCTCTCTGAATTGTTCTAAAATAAATCTTATTTGGTAAAATGCTTCTTAATTGTTCTTAAACTTTTTGAATGATTTTGTATCGTGAGTCTTCATTTAACCATTAAGCGTCCTAATTTCATTGGAAACAATTAACAAGCAATTATATTTTATTTTACACTATCTATACTATATTATAAAGTATTTGATAAAAACTCTTAAAAAACATTTTTTACGCATGAAATACTGTTTATTGATACATATTACTTAAAATTCAAGATTACAAATAAATTGTGCGGAAGCTGTTAAATCTCAATGTTTGAATTCGTGTAACTAACTGCGGATAAACATAATCAAATAAATTATAAACATTTCACTTTAAAATATAAAAAATCTAAAATATAATCAGGATAATTATTGAGTTATAACAAAATAATTAAAAATTATATTATTAGACCAAATATAAATTACTTCGTTATTGAATCTAAATTAAATTATAATTAAAAAGTTGAATTAAAAAATTACATAAAATATGAGGAATTTTAAATAGTTAATTTGATACCAATATCGATATATTTTTGTCAAAATTTTATAATATTTTCAAAATCACATAAGACTATATTATAACATCAACCAAGATAAAGAATAAAATAAAATATTAAAATTAAAATGTATCTCATTGTATTACACAAATATTTTTTTAATATTATAAGAACATTTGAATTATTCTGAAAATTTAATTATTATACAGTTCAAACTGTTAAAAAAACAGTAATTTGAAATATTTATTTATTTATTATTATTTTTTTCAGTTTGCCAGCCAGTGACAAACTGTGGTTTTCTTCCTCCTTTTTCTTTTACTTATTATATTCTATCCTCCCTCCTCCCCTCGTGATCTCTCTATCTTCCATGGCCGCCGTTGGTCTGAAACCTCCATTTTAGCCACCACAAACCACCACTTCCTACTCCTCAGCTACTCGCAGAAGGCGCTAGCTTCCACCTACAATGTCGGTGTTTACATTTTCCTTTTCTTATGCTTTTCTCGTTACTCTCGTCGTCATCCACCGAATCACTTCCGAGCCGACGGAGGACAAGCAAGCACTACTCTCATTCATCTCCACCGTCCGCCATGCCTCTCGTATTCAATGGAACTCCTCCGCTTCGGTTTGCTCATGGATCGGTGTTACCTGCGACTCCACCAACTCCTCCGTCACCTACCTCCGTCTCCCTGGCGCTGGACTCGTCGGAATCATCCCGCCTAACACCATCGGGAAACTGTCTCAGCTTCGAGTACTATCACTCCGATCCAATGGACTCACCGGTGAGATCCCTTCCGATTTCTCTAACCTCACTCTTCTACGTAGCCTTTACCTGCAAAACAATAGATTATCTGGTGAGTTTCCGGCGAGTGTATCGGATTTGACTCGTTTAGCTCGTTTAGATCTCTCGAACAACAACCTCTCCGGTTCCCTTCCCTTTTCGATCAACAATTTGATCCAACTGGCTGGACTTCTGTTACAGAATAACGATTTTTCCGGCGAACTTCCGAGCATTAATCAGGAGAGTTTGGTCTCTATCAATATCTCGAACAATAAATTGAACGGTTCGATTCCAAGTAGTTTATCTAGGTTTCCGGCGTCGGCATTTGCCGGAAACATTAACCTCTGTGGCAAACCATTGCCTCCTTGCAATAACGCATTCTTCCCTCCGCCAAGTCCAGCTCCGTCTGCGCTCGAATCTCCGCCATTGCAGAAGAGCTCGAAGAAATTATCAAAAGGAGCAATAATCGCTATAGCAGTTGGCTCCGCTTTAATTCTAGCACTCTTGTTACTATTTCTCCTCCTTTGTCTACGGCGGAAGAGAAAACAACAGCGCAAACAGTCTCCCAAACCAGCGCCACCGTCCGCCGCCGCCTCCAGAGGAATTGCAGAAGCTGGAACCTCATCGTCAAAAGACGAATTAACAGGCGCATCGATAGATGGAGAGAGAAACAAGCTAGTTTTCTTTGGTAGTGGGATATACACCTTCGATTTAGAGGATTTATTGAGGGCATCGGCGGAGGTTTTGGGTAAAGGGAGTGTCGGAACGTCGTACAAGGCGGTGCTGGAGGAAGGTACCACGGTTGTAGTGAAGCGATTGAAAGATGTGTCGGTGACGAAGAAGGAATTCGAGACAACACTGGAGGTCCTAGGGAAGATTAACAATGAAAATGTGGTTCCATTGAGAGCTTTCTACTACTCAAAAGATGAAAAACTGCTTGTTTCTGATTTCATGGCGGCTGGAAGCTTATCTGCTCTTCTCCATGGTAAATCTTCTTCTTTCTCTCACTAAATTATAGCCAAATTTACTCCATAAATTACAGGTATAAATCGTAATAGCTCATGCATTTCGGCCTAGGGTTTATCTTCTTCTTCTTCAACCTTAACTCTGCTGCTTTAATGGAGGTTCTGTCACGTTCCTATGTTCTTGGCCGGGCACAAGTTTTACTGCATTGGGAAGAAGTTAGAAAACTTTTTCATGGAACAATCTTCAAAATATGCCTTCTCAAAGTTTTACAGAAATAGCTATTTACTTTTTACCCATTTTCAAAACCAAATCCCTATTTTAATTGAAGTTTATGCATTTAAGAAATTTCTTATGCAAATTTGTAACCCATTTACTTAAATATCCTAATACAAATAAGAATCCTTACACAAATCTGCATCTTTACATAAATTTACATAGGGATTTTTTCTTTCTTTTTTAATCTTACACAAATACATAAAATGTTATATACAGAATTTTGATTGAAATAAAAATTAAATAAAAAAATAGTTAAAGAGTGAAATGTTAAAAGACCATCTTTAACAAATTATGTGTAATTTATTTAAAATAAAACATTATAAATTAAAAAATTAAAAAATTAAAAAATTACATTTAATTACAACAATTTTTGATTTTATAGATCTAAACCTCAAGTGTATTATTAAAATATTTTATAATTTTATAACTCAATACATTTTAAGCAAATTTTATAAAATTATTATTGGTGAAAAAAATAAAAAGTAAAATCATTTCTCTCTTGTTAAATTAAATTTTAAACAATTCTTTAAATTTATAGTTTTCTTTATTTGTAGAGAACAATACAGAAAATCTGTTGGAAACAAATAAAGAACAAACCTTATTAAAGATGAGGATGATGCGTGAGTTTATTTGTTCTATTTACCATGTATAAATATTATATACTTAAAGAAAAAGAAACAATTCTCTATTTTCTCTATTTTACAGAACATGTTAGATGAGATGTTGTAAGTCTTCTATTTTATAACTACCGATTAGAATCAACTGATTTCATATAGGTTGAAATCTTATCTACTAGCTAAAATAGGCATAAAATAGTTGCTATAATAAATAAGAATTAAACTACTTGGGTTCTTGCGCACCAATTCAGACTTTAAAGGATGTAGTGAAAACCTCAATCTTTTTTTCCTGTTCGAATCTGAATGTTGCCAAAACTTTTGTAACTAAGGAGATTCACCTGTGATGAACCAATAACTCCAAACCATCTATGATCACCCAAAGGATTACTTAGTATACATAAACTGTATTGCCAAAGGATTACTCAGTATATATAACCTGTCCTACCAAAGGATTACTCGGTACATATAAACTGTCCCGAATACCTACTATTAAAAAAGTAATAATTTTCTAAGCGTAGAGTAGAAGATAAACATTCTCTAAGTAACATAATAATATTATTATAGGGTGCATGGTTTCGTGATGACACTCATACCGTGTTAGATGCGCATCCTGGCGTATGATATGCGTGACCAACCTGCACCCTTGTTTACGTTACCAGTCCTTTAAGAAACAAACAATTGCAAAATGGCCCCCCATAGTCCCCACTAACGTACCTTTTTCAATCATGAGGCATCTTGTCTTTTGGACGTTGAATGTCTTTTCCCAAAGCTAAAATTTTCAAGTAAAAGGTAATGTAGCATAAGAATCTTGTACTTGCTGTAATAAAATTTGTACTTTACTCTAGGTTTAGTAATTTGAATTGCGGATGTCCCAAAACAATAAAACATGCAAATGTTGAGTCCAGACACCATTATTCCACAAAATTCAACAAAAAAACACAAATCAAAAATTATAATTATTACTTTTTATGTCTCAAAATGAATATTTATAACAAACAGTATGCAGTTTTAGAAATAACCATTTAATGATTAAATATTTAGGGAGTAATAATATTTCCATATCATAATAGAACTAAAATTAGAAAGTAACCGCTTGTTGAAAGTTAAAACTTAATTTTTTTTTATTTCTGGGTAACTGTGGGTCTTCTGGTCAATTTATACGAACCGAGTAATACTTTTGGCGACCATGAATGGCCTTGACTTATTGCAGGTGAACTTTCATAGTCACGAGGGCTTTGACAACGTCTAGATTCGAATCTGGGATAGACGAGATTTTCCACTACATCCACCTGAGACTTAACTAGTGATCCAAACCCAAGTGGTTAATGAAAATTTAATTTAGGATAAACTAAGATAGAAATGTGAACGGATAAATTACATATTTATTTTCCTGAATGATAAATATCATGCTTAATAAATTTCTCAAATTTCATTGACTCTTTGGGGTCGTTTACCAAACAATTACCCGGTAAGTATTTACCGACAAAATTTAACGCTATTATTTATTCATCGGGCATAATTTTAGTCTATCAAAACGGTACCGCATGCATCAATTAACCCCGTAAGTGTTTACTGTGGTAAGAGTCGTTGCCCTCACTTACCGGGTAGGACTCTTGGTTCTTGTCTTGCTCATATCGGGTATAATTCTTGTTCCTTACCATATTCATCCGGTAAGGTAATATGACTTGATAAATGCTTACTCGGGTAAACATTTAGTAAACGGCTCCTTAAACTACATCATAATTAATGATAGATTTGAAAATTTTGTAGATTATAACTATTCTTTTTAAATAGACACTTATTTTGTCATGGGGGAGTAAAACAATAAGTTACTACAATTTAACTGTTATTTTGTAACGTTTTTTTTCCTCTTAAAGTTTCTTCTATTGTGTGTTATCTAGGCAGTAGAGGCTCGGGCAGGACATCGCTCGATTGGGACCATCGTATGAGAATAGCGCTGAGTGCCGCCAAGGGTGTGGCTCACTTGCACCTTGCCTCGAACGTGGTTCATGGCAACATCAAGTCATCCAACATCCTCCTCCGTGATGCCACCAATGCCGATGCTTTCGTCTCAGACTATGGTCTGAATACGTTATTCACTAAGCCAAGTACACCGAACCATCGAGTTTCAGGCTATCGGGCCCCGGAAGTTCTCGAGACTCGTAAAGTCACGTTTAAATCAGATGTTTATAGCTTCGGGGTCTTGTTACTCGAGCTTCTAACGGGTAAATCCCCTAACCATGCCTCGTTAGGGGAAGAAGGCATAGATTTGCCTCGGTGGGTCCAATCGGTGGTTCGTGAGGAATGGACGGCTGAGGTTTTTGATGCTGAGCTTATGACGTATAACAATATCGAAGAAGAGATGGTTCAGTTGTTGCAGATCGCGATGGCGTGTGTGTCAACTGTACCCGATCAACGACCCGCTATGCAAGAAGTTGTGAAAATGATGGAGGAGATGAATCGGGTCGAAACCGATGACGGGTTGAGACAATCGTCGGATGATCCGTCAAAGGGTTCGGGTGGGCATACCCCCCCGACTGAAACCCGAAGCTCACCTCGCAATGTCACACCTTAGATTTAACCCCAAAATCGGCATGCAAATAGATTAGAGATTTTTTTTTAATTTTTCTAATTTTGTTTGTGCATTTATTTTATATAAAATTTGTGAAACTTTGTTTAATTTTTCTTATAATTTTTGAAGAAATAATTTTTATTGAGTTAGAGCCCGTTTACCAAACGCTTATCCGAGTAAGTGCTTACCGGCAAAATTCAACACTACGCTTACTTACTGCGTAAGATTTTGGTCCATCAAAACGGTATTGTATGCAACAATTTACCCAGTAAGCGCTAACCATGGTAAGAGTCGTCGCCCTTACTTACCGGTTAAGACTCTCGATCCTTGCCTTTGGTCTTACAATGTATGATTTTTGATCCTTGTCATTTTTATACGGTAAAGTAATGTGACTTGGTAAACACTTACCTGGTTAGCGTTTGACAAACGACCCTTTACATATGTGTAACTTAGAAAATTGCAATTTAGAAAACAAAGTCAACTTTTAATAATAAAAAAATCTAGAAAATTGCAAATTTGGCATGTTTTATTTGGGGCTAAAACAAGCTTTATTTATTTTTTTGGGTTGTGACGCATTAGTTAAGTGTTATAGGGATGTTGTGAAAAATCTCGTTTATTTTTGGTTTAAATCCAGGCGTTGTTAAAGTCGTTGTAGCATGGAGAATTGTCTGCGATTACTTTAAGCCATTCGTGATCACTTGGATATTAATCAGTATGCTTAAACTGACCCAGAAACCCACAATTATCCAAATAAATGTTTCATTCAATTGAAAGGTAGATAATAAAATATTATGTAAAATTAATATTATTTTCACAAAAATAAAACATAGGATCTCCTTAAATAAAGATAAAGCTTTGTACTTTGATTGTGATTTTCAAAATTTCTTTTATTAAAGACGATGCTTTTTATTTATTTATAATATTTAATTACGACAAATTTTCAAGTTAAAAATTAAAGTTAGCAAAAGTTATCATTCAATCCACAATTCGTACAAGATATTCCAACATAAATTAAAGATGGTGATTTGCCTTGATTTGATGGCGAACCCAGCTCACCCGTTTCGAACAGGGACGAAGATTTCCTGCTAAAAAGGTTCTCAGGGGCGGGGGCAGGGATCCCTGATAGACTCAAACCTGGGCCCGGGACTGTTACTCAAACTGGGGTTTGGGCCAGGGGCAAGGATCCCCGGTAAACTCAAACTAGAGATGGCCAAAAATCGGTCCCGGGCCGGGCCTTAACCGGTTACGGCCGGGCCTAATCGTGACAAAAACCGGCTATAACCGGTCCCTCCGTAACCGGTCCCGGTTCCGGTCCCGGTCCCGACGGAAAACACTATAACCGGTCAAGCTGTCGTATAACCGGTTAAGGAAAACCGGTCCCGGTTCCGGTCCTATAACCGGTTACGGCCGGTCCTTTGAATTTTTTTTTTTTTTTGGTAATTAATAAATTAAAAATATGTTATTAATATTTTCGAAATATGTTATTTTTAATATGTTTTATTATAAATA
>NC_037544.1:35960287-35963272 GCF_001531365.2 Cynara cardunculus var. scolymus | reverse complement strand
CATCTCTATTTATACATGTTTTGGTAGCTAAAAAGATGAAAAAAAAGGTCATAACGGTAACTAACGGTAACTAACGGCTAGTTTGACTTTCTAACGGCTAGTTTGACTTTCTAACTGTAACGTTGACTTTTTCGTTGACCGGGCCGGGCCGGGCCGGGCCGGGCCCATAACCGGTTGCGTAACCGGTTCCGGTCCAAAAAATACGAATTACACTAACCGGTTCGTAACCGCCGGTCCTTAACCGGTTATGGCCGGTCCCGGTCGGTTACGGTTATGAGCCGGGCTCGGTTCCGGGCCTCCGTCGGTTACGGGCCGGGCCGGTTACAAATGGCCATCTCTAACTCAAACTAACGAATATTTTTATGGGGTTTGACCGAGGATGAGATGTTAATCCCCGTACCTGTCGGGGACCGGGGCTGGGGTCTGTTACTAAAAACCGGGGCTGGGGATTACAAAACCCGCCCCATCCTCGCCCGTTGCCATGCCTACTTTAAATTGATGTTTATTATTTTAGGATGTGTTTGATATACGAGACATGAATGACAAAACTCAGTGTTCCATGTTTGAAGTTACATGATACAGGACACAAACTCACCTCCATGTCTCCAATTCCCCCTTCTGTTAATTCATAAGCAGGGGCGGATGGCCATAAAGGCCTTGGTCCCTGGGTTTTTTTTAGATAGAGTGAATCAACTTCAGTTCATTAAGGTTTTAAGTATAACATTCTTTTTGGCCCCTCCACTATTGTTGATCCAGTCCATTTGTGTTCCGCCTCTGTTCATAAGTATCTTCCAAACCGAATAAAACATAGTTTTTCCTTTGTATAAACCAAGTTTTTTCGAACTAACATCAATTATCTCAAAATTTTCATTTATATTTGGTGCCATTATATATGTATATGTTTATGTATATAAAAATTGTATAAAAATGTTTATAAATTCAATTATTTAACTATTGACTTGATTTATGTCATTTATAACTATTATATGATATATAAAATCATCAAATAGTTTTTAAGGGCAAATGGTTTTATCATATCCAGGCTTAGTCGTACCAAACACCACACAAACAACTTGTCAAGTACAGTCTTTTACTGTCAAATCCAGTCTGTCATCTTGTTCTGTCATATCCATTTATGTCATGTCACATCATGTATAATTATATTTGTGTACCAAACGCTATCTTGATCTCTATAGTTATTTTAAAAACAACAGACAAAGTAGAAATAAAGAAAAACCCGCTAAAATATTACAAAAAACCATTTATTGATTTTTTTAATTACATTGTGTTTTTCGTACGTAGTTTTTGTTTTATTTTATATCTGTCTTGATTTTTTTTGGATCCGTCTCTATCTCTATACTTGCTTGTTATTGCATTCTACTCTTACCATCGTTTTGTCTGTTTCTTGTTGTTCCTCAATCGCTGTTAGCACAACACATTTTTATCTGTATATGTCTGTTTTTACTTAAACACGTTAAATTTCACTTACACCATGTTAACATTTATATTAAAATGAATATCTTTAAAAATGAAATTTGAAAATATATTCCACAAATTGGGAATCAAATAAAAGGACAAATTGCATGAAAAAGTAATGTATTTTAACTTGATTCCTATTTTGGGTAATATACTTTCAAAACTTCTATTTTGGTACATAAGATGTAAATTTTAAACATTTAAGTATATGGGTAATCAGTGAAGTATTAACCGGTTATCATGTTGATGTGGCGAATGATGTGATATCCAACTCAGTATCATTTGCTGACGTGATTAGTAACATGATTTTTTTTAATATAAAATTAGTCTTCCACCGGTTATTCGAGTATTTAAATATTTAAAACTTTACTTCTTAGATATCAAAATAAAAGTTTTGAATACGTTAACCAAAATAACAATTAAGTTAAAGTACGATACTTTTTCATTTATTTATTTTTAAATAAAAATTATACTTTTATGCAATCTGTGAAGAAAAAAACAAAATATCTAAGCAGAAGAGAAGAGGGGAGGAGGACCAAAATGTGTGGAAGGCAAGATGTGTAGACACGTGGCATGGTGTAGACACATTGATGGGTTTTGGTGAACGAAAGTGACTTGTACCAACAAGGCAAACAAACCCTTTGGTCCAGTGTCAACTACAATTAACTTGGATATTTAACCCACTATTTAAGTCGATTAGTTTCAGTATGACAATCTGTTTTGTGGGTATTTCAGAGTCATCGCAATTGAACATCCGTAGTTATAAGGAGGTTTTTATTTCTTATTGGATTTGAACCTGAGACTTTCAGACACTTTTGACCTTTGAAGCCTAAGCTCAAACCAATCAGACAATACCCTTGTGGTTAATTAGACCCATTTTACATGTATAGAGTAGTTGGTTTCGGTAAGAATAATAGTTATTGTGAGAAGGGTGAAAAATGATCTTTATTTTTAGATCAATTATAAATGAAAATGTCTTTCTAAGCTAATTTATAGGTTATTTTGTGACTTAATTTGTATCATTATGTATTTATATCAACACTAGTTAAAAGTGATTAAGGGTCTAAATCCTTTGTTATACATCTCACATTAATTGATATTCTCAGACCATCCTTCATCTGGTGCATACATATACATATACATATACATAAACACAATGAGTCCAAATCATTTGTTATAATTGGAATGTTTATGAAAGATAATCAAAGATCACTAATTACGATCACTTTAAGTTAAGAAACAATCGATATATTTATCAAACCAGAGGGTTTGCAAAAGAAGGAGACTCTATACACGATATATATATATATATATATATATATATATATATATATATAGAGGAATGATCATATGAAAACCGCCCTCATTTGTATAAACCGTGCAAACCACCTTCATCTGTCGATTTCATTGTTTAATCTTATGAAATTTTTTCATGAAATTGTTTAATCTTGTGAAATTGTTTCATATAATACTTTTTTCGATGAAGTTGTTTCATATATGGTTGTGAAA
>NC_037544.1:35956559-35959402 GCF_001531365.2 Cynara cardunculus var. scolymus | reverse complement strand
AAAATAATTAATTAACCTCTCATAATTACAAAAAAATGAACAAAATGAAAAATTATATATATATATATATACACCCCCCCCCACACACACATATATATGGGTTTAGTTTCGATGAGAAAGAGAGCTAATGTGAGAAATGTAAGAAAAGATCTCCACCCTTAGATGCATAATAGGATGAGATGCACTTAGATGCATCAGATCAATACCCATATCAAGCGTAATTCATGAATGGGTTTAAGATTAAAGATGATCAAGGGTCCATATCCCTTCTTACGTTTCTCACCTTAACTCTCTTTCTCACACTATCATTCACTATATATATATATATATATATATGTGTGTGTGTGTGTGTGTGTGAGAGAGAGAGAGAGAGAGAGATATTTGGTTCACATTGGATCTCACGGTTATCACAAACTAATCAGTTATCTCTTGAATGGGCCCCTATATACATACACACACACACACACACACACATATATATATATATATATATATATTAATGGGCCCCTATATATATAGTAATAATATTGTTAACAACTAATCAAGGAAAAAAATCTTTTAGTTTATGATAATCGTAAGATCCAATGTGAATCACTCGCTTGAGATATATAAAGATATTTTTTAAATAAGTTAAAATGGTAATATAGTAACTCTATTTTTAACAACTAATCGAAATATTTAATTAAGTTTTTTAGAAGGAAATATTTAATTAAAATTAGTTACCTAGTATATCAATTACCAAATATGAGATATTAATATATCCCTAAAATGTCCTTAATTAATATTTTAAGTTAAAATTATTAAAATTATTAATTTTCTAATTTAACCTTTGATTTGTGATTGAGATTGAATCTCACAGTTACCACAGACAAAACAGTTCTCATTTGATTAGACCTATATATATATATATGTGTGAAAAGACAAAGGAATTAGTAAAAAGACAATAATACCCTTCATTTAACAGACTCTTTTAACAGAGTTAGTGAGAAGAACCATCTTCAAAACAAAATATAAACCACAAGGACTCTAATTGTACTTATTGATTCTAAGGGACGGTGTTGTAGTTGGGTGTAAACCATAGGGACCATATAGTTTACTAATTTTATAATCACATTTTTTTGCATTTCAAAAACAAAAATCGAAGGAAAATTGCTTTGGTACTTCGTACATATTCTTTCTTGAGTAAATTACATTTTTCATCCCTATGGTTTGTCAAGTTTTTCTATTTTGGTCTTCATTTATTACATTGATGGTCACTATGGTAGTGTGGTCTGAAGTTTATTTTCTTTTTCGTTCCTAAGACTAACGGTCGTTAGTTAAGTCTGTTAACTCGTGATTTTTTGGTTTTTTACTTCTTTCTTGTCTCTTCTGTTTAATTACATATTTTATTTCTTTGTAATTAATATACCGACCCATATGTCTTCTCTCGGTCTCTCCTTTCCTCACCAACGTTTCAACCCCACCCACCGACATCTCCACCATCTCTCTTCAATTCCAGCAACAGTCCGACTTCCGACGAACCTGAAAATTCAACCCCTTTATTTTGCTTGGATTAGTTTGAACCCAATTTATATTTTGGTTTTTATTATTTTTATTGAGATGGCAAGTAAAGTAAAGTAAAGTGAAGACTGATGTTACTTCTGGTGGTTGACGTTTGGATGTGGTGTTTTCATCGTTTATTGGGTATCAAATTTGGATATGGAATTCAGTTGAAGTTTGTCGTTGCCGGAGAAGGGAGGGCGGGAAGGGGCCTGTTTGTGAGATGTCTCGTTCATGTACGCCATTTACGGAGGAGGGGAACGAGTTGTGTGGAAGGGATGATATTTGTTAGTTGGGTTTTTACCGGATGGGGAACAACGATGAGAGGTAGGGGGAACAGGGAAATGAGCTCAGGGACTGGTTAAGTAAGTTTATATTATATACAATAATAAATAAAATGTAATATTGTATCTTATTGTTAATTTTTAAGTGAACGTTATATAAAATAGTTAACAGACACCCCCCTCCCTCCTTCATTTAACGACCTTACTATCAGTGATTAGGACCAGGGACAAAAAGGAAAATAAAATGCAAACCACAATAACTACCTACGTAATAAACGAAGACCAGGGGTGAAATATGAAACTTTTAACAAACCACAAGGATTAAAAATGTAATTTACTCTCAATTCTTTTTCTTCCTTCTCCTTTTTTTTTAAAATTATTGTGGGGTCTTGATGTGATATTGAAATGGAGGATTTATTCAATGATGAATGCAATGAAAATTGACCAAAAAAACAAGTGAATTTATGATGATACATGTATGGCTCATTTCATACCATTAAATTTGCACTCCATAAGATGGCATTGCCAATTGCCATACCAATGGAAAAGGACACATACCCACAACTTAAATATAGTAAATTATTAGTAATTATGTATAAAATTCAAACAAATAGTGACGGTACAGTTTCACTATAAAAAATATCTGATATTTTTTTTATAGTATTAATATAAATCTATTGATTGGTTTTCTGTCCTTACATAAAAGAGACTAATGTTTAAGTCATATATATATATGGTTGGGTTCACGTGAGACAAAAGGTTTTTCGTGAGACCCGTAAGACCAATTTATGTTCATTAATCAATTTTATAAGCTAATGAGCTAATGGTCTAAAGTTGTATGGTGACAATTTTGTGATTATTGAGAAGTGTCGTGACAATTTTATGATTATGAATGTTTAAATTGTAGATCTAATTCAAAGGTTGAGAATTGGTCTTACGAGTCTCACGAAAAACCTTTGGTCTCACATGATCCCAAGTGTGTGTGTGTATATATATATATATATATATATATATATATAT
>NC_037544.1:35940895-35956354 GCF_001531365.2 Cynara cardunculus var. scolymus | reverse complement strand
TATATATATATATATATATATATATATATATATAGGGTTGGGTTCACATGAGACCAAGGGTTTTTCGTGAGACCCGTAAGACCAATTTATGTTCATTGATCAACTTTATAAGCTAATGATCTAATGGTCTAAAGTTGCATGGTGGCAATTTTGTGATTATTGAGAAATGTCGTGACAATTTTATGATTATGAATGTTCAAATTGTAGATCTAATCCAAGGGTTGAGAATTGGTCTTACGAGCCTCACGAAAAACCCTTGGTCTCACATGATCCCAAGTCTCTCTCTCTCTCTCTCTCTATATATATATATATATATTAAAACACAAGAAGTATAGATAAAAATTTCACCGTATTGGGACTCAACCCGAGCCTTTGTATAAAGGTAGGAACATTTATCATCTCTGTCCATTTGTCTTTTCACATTTTTCAGATCTTTATTATATCAAATTTGCTCTGTATCTTTTAATGTTTTCGATGAATATTAAGTCTTCATACATCTCTTGCTAGACACCATCTTCAGATGGGATATATCAGGTTCGTTTGATCTGGTTTACTCGTATGACGACTTCTACTGTTTGCTGCAACAATTGTAGATTAGCTTTTGAGATTATAGATCAAGCCACGAGTGGTACTTTTGAGCAACAGATGGTCCATATAAAATTTACCCAGGTCTTTAAAGAGAAAGATAATGACAATATACATTGTTAAAAAGTAATATCCTGTACATAAATAACTCTACTTTATGCATTATAATTGCATCCATATGCCCCAAAAAGTGTCTTAAAAGAAGTAAACAACTATACCATTGCTCTATCTCTAATGCATCTCATCCATACCCCCAAACTAATGACAAAAAGTGCATTGTAAGTTGTACCTTGTGCATCAAAAGTTGTACCTTGTGAATGTTACAAATATGATTGCATCCATGAGTTTTAAAAGCATCTTAAAAGTAGTCAAAATAACAACACAATTGCCCTTATTGTGTAGTACACCTCTGAATTGTCATATTCAGTGTTTTAAGGGTGCGTTTGGTATGCAGACTACATGGGACGGGATGAGACAAAAAAAAAATAGTCCCATGTTTGGCCTGCCGTGGACAAAAATTATATGGGAAAGATGAGACTATTTTTAGATTTGATGGGACAAAACTTGTTGATTTTTGTTGCACCAAAAAAGGTGGAACAACATGGGACTAAATACAAATTGACTATCTTACCCTTGGAAATCCAATAGAAAACCTAATTACTAAACCCTCCATCATCGTCTCTTTTCCACCGTTCCACGAGAGCTCCTTCCACATCGGCTTCTTCCACGTCCTCCTTCCACCGGCTTCTTCCACATTGGTATGATTTCTCTTTGCTGCATCGATTTTTTTTTGCGATTCTTTGCTGCGTACGATTCCACATGTGGTCTTGGAATGTTAAAAAAAAGTGGGTTGAATAACACGTCAAAATGGGTAATATTTAATGTATTAAACTTGATTATAAAAACTTGTCATTTTTTTGGATTTATATTTAATGTATTAAACTTGATTATAAAAACTTGTCATTTTTTTGGATTTATATTTAATGTATTAAACTTGATTATAAAAACTATGTAATTAAAATATATTTTGGTTGATTTGTTGTCATTTTACAATCATTATATGATATAAAATAACATTGAACAACATTTAAGGGTAATATGGTCATTTTAACAGTTTTGTCCTGTCCTATCCTAGTCGTACCAAACATGGGACTGACAATTAGTCCTGTCCCGTCCTGTTCACTCCAGTCTGCGTACCAAACAATACCTAAAAGACTCGTTATGACAGCTATCGTGGCATGCCATGACTTATGAATCGTGTCTAACGTCACGTTAAGTTTGTGACATATGATGGTGCAAAGCACGGTTTTTGTAACACGATATTTGAGTTTTCTTATCTTTTTAGTGTCTTAGTTTTTTGTACATTACCTAAGTTAAAGTGTTTAATATCATTAACTCAGTAATTAATAATAAAAGAACACAACCACAAGGTTGGTGCCTGATTGATTTGAGCTTGACTCCAAAGGTCAAAAGTACCAGGAGGTCACAGGTTCAAATCCAAGGAGAAATAAAAATACTCTTGTGGCCACAGAGGTTCAAATGCGGTGACTCCGGGCTATCTGCAAAGTAGGTGGTCGCTCTGGGATTAGTCGGCTCGCATAGCGGATTGAATATCCAGGTTAATAAAAAAATAAATAACAAAAGAACACATATGTATATAATTATATATCTGATATACATATTTACCGTCATAAGTCATGCCTTGAAAAACAACTTAGCCTCGTAGTGGCTCCTAAGTGGAGATGGCCAAATTGGGTTTGCCTCGGGCTGAGATCAATCGGGACGTGTAGGACTGACTACACTTTTTATAGAATTTCAAGGCCCGATGCAGGACCTGTTATGTCCCGAGTTTTTTCAAAAAATTAGTTATTAATTATAATACAAAATTTTCAAATTTTTTAAAGATTTTATATATTCAAGTGTATTACATAAAATGTATTTCAATATTAAATTACAAATATCGTAATTATAAAAACACGTATAACATTTTTGTATAATTTTTTTCTTCAGAAAAAACAGTTTTTAACCAACCTTGATTTAATCGGCCCGGTTTTAAAGGAACTGATTTAGAACCGAGAACGTATTAGACCCGATCCAAAACCGGTTCATTTAGGGCAATTTGGGCTTTTTTATTGGGCCTATAAACAAATGGGCTAATGATTTCAGTTAGCTCATTAATCAGAAATGGGCCATTAATGTAATGGGCTTTTCTTTATGTTTTGTTGGGCCAAAAAAATATGTAGAAACATAGATGATCCATTGGGAACAAAAGGATTTAATCATCAATTAATCACAAGGGTGGTGTCCGATTGGTTTGAGCTTGGACTCCAAAGGTCAAAAGTGCCTGGAGGTTTCAGGTTCAAATCCAATAAGAGGAATAAAAATCCTCTTGTGGCGCCACGGAGGTTCAAATGCGGTGACTCCGGGCTACCTGCATAGAAGGTGGTCGTCTTGGGATTAGTCGGCTCGCATAGTGGGTGAAATATACAGGTTAATATAAAAAATGATCCATTGAATTTATTTTGCTAGATTTCTTAATTAATTCGTTATTATATAACCATTTAATTAATTAAAATACTACTAATTTATATGTTTAAACTCGAACAAGTTTTAATAAAGTATATTTTGGTCATAAGTTAAGGAATTAATTTAATAAAAAAAATCACAGATATTATGATTTCACTGACCTGGGCCGTTCTTGCCAGTTCGAGTACGAGACTTCGGTGTAGTAGTACTATAACGGTTTTGACACATACTAAGGACTCCTTTTGTAAAGCAACTTATTGTGCTTTTATTCCAGCCAACGAAGCTCCGTCTAATCTAGGCTCGGTTCGGTTCACCCATCATACCTACTAATTAGACAATACACGTATGGACTCGAACCCCCCTCGTTACTGTACGTGCGACTCTTCAAATGGTACCTTTACTACTCTTTCATGACGTTTTTAGTTATGAAAAGAGAAGGCGGCGTTTAAATTTATATTTGAACCACAAAGACTGTATTTTAACCGTATTGGTAGCGTTTTGAGCATATTTTTGTAAACCGTTGACCAGTGGATGTATTTGAGAAAATTCCTATATTTTAAGATTCGAATAAACCTGTTGGATGTTATTTCAAGTATATTGATATGTAGGGTATTACGGATCTAATAAAGTGTTGTAAGATAATCTAGGGTTCGAAGTTTGTTCGAAGATGATTAATTATATATGTTTAGATAAGTTGACTGGAAGTTCAAGAACACTGATAATGATTCCATGACCCAAACTTCAGTAATTCGATGGAAATACTGATTTCTTTCCCATATTTCACTATTTGAATTCAGAGCATCACGCTCTTAGTGTTTCATGAAACATTGAAACATCATGTCTTAAGTTATACTGGCATTATGTGCTATTCGTTTTTACACTGAAAAACTGCAGTTTGTAGGGTCACGAACATAGATATGGAAATGTCAACAGTGATGACGAATATTATTATTATTATAATGAAAAAATTTCATAAGATTAAACAATGAAATCGACGAATGAGAGTAGTTTTTACGGTTTTTACAAATTGGAGTGGTTTTCATTTGATCGCTCCTATATATATATATATATCTGTGTGTGTGTGTGTGTGTGTATAGGGTTGGGTTCACGTGAGACCAAAGGTTTTTCATGAGACCCGTAAGACCAATTATATATATATATATATATATATATATATATAAGCTAATGATCTAATGGTCTAAAGTTGCACGGTGGTAATTTTGTGATTATTGAGAAGTCTCATGGTAATTTTGTGATTATGAATGTTCAGATTGTAGATTTAATCCAAGGGTTAAGAATTGGTCTTACGGGTCTCATGAAAAACGTTTGGTCTCATATGATCCCAAGTGTATATATATATATATATATATATATATATATATATACACACACACACATACACACGTGTGTGTGGAGCATATTTGTGCAATGTTGGACTGTTGACTCTTTTCAGATGGAGTCATGGTATCCAATGAATTCCTTATACTTGAAAGGAATTTCTTTCCCCTCAAGCTGGTTGGAAATTAAACAGGCGAGGGACATATGAACAGTAAGTGGAATATAATGTGCATTCTTTTCACTGTTTCAATCCCTCACATGAAATTATTTGTATGAAACTGTATACTGGTTGTGACAAATCTCTATCTGGGGTTCATTCTGTTCGTACACATCTGATCCGATAAATGTGTCCCGACCAAGCATCTAAGAAAAACTAAAATTACTCAACACTCACTCAATAATTTTCATTTTAAAAGATAACATTCATTTTTCTTTCGATACAGTTCATTCTTCAATCTTTTTACAAAATATTACCTGAAATATATAACAGTTTCATATTCTTTATATATGTTTCAACATATACCAGTTCTTTTTAACAAAAGCTAATAACTTTTCGCAATTTTAATTCAAAATCACTTATACCAGTTAATCATCAACGTATAAAAAATCGATTCTATCCATCTGGGTCCACCACTTTTTTTAACTTATCGTCATTAATTGATTTCATAAAAGCGCAAATTGCTTGAAACAGTAACGTACTTTAACTTAATTCATATCTTAGCTAACGTACTTCCAGAACTTCCATTTTGGTACGTAAGATGTAAAGTTTTAAACATTTAAGCATCCGGATAATCGGTTGATGTGATGAATAAAAATATGTTGTATGATTTAAGAACATGTTCCTTGAAGTGGAAGATTGAAACAAATGCAATTTTTAGGGTTGTAAAGTGTTTCATAATTGGATTCTTCACTTTTAGTTGACACACATAAAACATAAATATTTAATTATAATATTAAATATTCATTTAAAATTAATTAAATTAACTTTAAATGTATTTATTCATATATTTTTTTGTAGCGATAAGCCAACCAAGATGATTCTAATTCCATTCTCCACTTCTTAATGCTTTTTATGAGTTATAAGTCAAACTTCTTTTCAAAGAACCCTAAAAGAATTTAATTTTTATTTTTTATTTTTTTAAAAATAAATAAATAAATTGAACTTGATACTAAAACCCCATTTGCATCTTCTATTTAAATTTATTTGGAATTTTGGCTTAATTGATTCAGTCATTTTATTCTGAATGAAATTATTGGATGGAATATATTATTATGAGCTTATAATAAATTCATGTTCTTGAACCTTTGTTTGAGATGATATTATATTGATGTTTTTTTATCTAACCTGCTATGTAAGCCGACTAATTACAGGGTGACTGTCTATTTTATGGGTAGATCGGAGTCACTGTATTTGAACATCTGTGGCTACAAAAAGGATTTTTATTCCTTCTTGGATTTGTATATTGGTGTTTACCTGATAAATGTTTAGTAACGGCCCTTAAATCTTTAGCAAGATTCATCTTGCAGAGTATGCATTATTCAGTTTATGTAGTTGAGTGATGAGATCACGACGGTCGTCTACATTGGAGGATCCAAAACTTCTAGGGGCACACATTGGGAACTGTGGGCGATGCTGCAAGCACGACTCGCTAGAAAGAGGATTGTTTTTGCTTTGTTAGGGTCGAAGTGATTGGGGGCGCTACCGTTCCCCCTGGTTCAATGCATGGATCTGCATACGCTAGCCCATTTCTTCAATTTTTGCAACAAACAAAACTGTATACGAAATTTAATACAAGGGTTGTTCTGTATATTGATTTTTTTTCCCGCTCATTACTAGCACTCGACATATACTATTGCATATGATACATCAGAGCATAATTACAGTTACTTTAAGTACGATTTAAGTGACCACTGTTCATAAAACATGTTCATCAGGTACTTAATGTGACCGTTCGTAAACTCAAAGTTTCAAATCAAAAGAAGTATAGAATACGAACCCATTCAATGTTTAAAAAGACAGAAAGCATCTACCAAATTACTTTTAGTCAGAATAAACGTTCACAAAACGCAAGCTTCCAAAATACCAGTAGTTTGACAATTGTCCCAATGAAAATTCTCGTCAAGAATGATTTGATCAACTCGACATGGTCCCTAGGATTAAGAATATGTACAAGATTACCAAATGAATTACCGAATATGACACAACAAAACCAGATTGTGTCATCTCAACCCTGATTCTATACCAGCCCAGTTAATTTGATTCTGGTCTTAAATAGACCTGACATCCCGTAAACGTACCGTCATTATCTTTTCGTAAAGCCATTAACAAGAATATTTCAGATAATGCAAATTAAAGACCACCCTTTTGCTCCATTTGATTCCATAAATTCTTTCTCATCAACTTGATAATAGCATAAATTATAAATCAATTTCTTTAGTGGTTGGATAAAGAAAGAATAGAATCCTACCTAAGTTTTTCTATGATTTCTAGTTTTCAAAGTATCTAAAATTAATTTTATCAAACTGGATATCCAACCCGTTATGCGAGCTGACTAATTCCAAGGCAGCCACCCGCTTAACGGGTAACCTGGAGTCACTGCATTTGAACCTCCGTGGCCACAAGGGGATTTTTCTTCCTCCTTGGATTTGAACCGAAGACTTCCAGACACTTTTGACATTTGGAGTCCAAACTCAAACAGATCAGACACCACCCTTGTGGTTATAACACATTGTTTATGTAATAGAAAAACGTTAATCTTGTAGTAGTTTTATATTTTCTTTAATCGAGTTATTTTGACACTTTTAACCTAATCGGTCACTGGGTTTCATGCAAAATGGCATTCTTGTATGAACCAGTGGTTTTTTTTTGCTAGTCAGAGTGGCTGTTAACAAATTGATAGCAGATAAGAAAGATTGTTCCTGATGCCTGATACTTTATGCCATACTGGATACAAGACTCTAAGGGATTGATCGTTACACTAATTCCTGTGTAGGTTATGGGAGATAACTGTTTCGTTACCAGGAAAGGATAAACACTGCATCACACTCATGGATTATATTGGTCACTTGATGGTCTAATGGTCGATCATTTAAACAGTTACCATTATGGTAATCCCAACGTTTACATAACTCTGTTACCCGTACAAAATAAACTTGGAGGACCAACGAGACATTTTCAAAAAAGAAGGTGTAAAATGGTGTTTTCTTAATATATTTGTGATAATTATCTAATAGACTCGGGATCATGTGAAACACGATTTTTACACTTGAAACTTAACATTAAAACACTGTGAAGGTAACCTTCACAGTGTTTTTTGCTATGAAGATTCGACTTTTTTTTACCTTCACAACATTTGTAAAATTCTTTCACTTTCTATAAAAATACTATTCCTTATTAATTATTATCAAATAAATAATATTTATTTCTTATTAAAATATAAATTATGAAATATTAAAATGATTATTTAATAGACATAAAATTATAAATAAATAAAACCAGTAATTGGGCCTTTTTCTTATAGACTTTACTAATAAGTTACCACTTACTATTGCTACTTCAGGCCCATCACCCTGCAAATTATTGATATTTAAATAAAATACTAAAAGGGTATTCGTGTAATGCAACGAGATACATCTTGATTTTAATATTTTATTTTATTTTTTTATCCCAGTCGGTGTTATAATATGGTCCTATGTGATTTTGAAAAAACGTTGATGTTTTTATTTTTTAATAAAGTATAAATTTGAAGATATCATAAAAATTTGACAAAAATATATCGATATTAGTCTCAAATTAACTATTTAAAATTTCTCATTTTTAATCTAAATTTTTTATTATAATTTAATTTATGTTCAATAACGAAGTAATTTATATTTGGTTTAACAATATAATTTTCTTATAAAGATAATAATTAATTATTTTGTTAGAACTCGGTGATTATCGTAATTATATTTTATATTTTAAAATGAGATGTTTATCCTTTATTTGATTATGTTTATCCGCAGTTAGTTACACGAATTAAAATATGAAGCTTTAATAAGTTGTATTTGTGCATACTTTACTTGTAATCTTGAATTTTAAGTAATATGCATCAATGTACGGTATTTCATGCATAAAAAATGATTTTTTAATAGTTTTTGTCAAACCCTTTATAATATAGTATAAATAATAAATAAATTTATAAAAATACATTATATAAATGTGTATAAATAAATATTTTATTAATTATAAAATAATGCAAATAATTTTTTAGTATTTTTTATATATAATGTGTATAAATTTCAATGATTATAATTTTAATATTTTGGATGTAAAATATTTATAAGCTCAAAGCTGGGTTATTCTGGATTTGAACCAGAGACCTCGTCCATGAAGTAAAAAACCTGTGTTTTAGTAAAAGGCAAATTGCATGAAAAAGTAACGTAATTTAACTTGATTCCTATTTTGGTAACGTACTTTGAAAACTTTCATTTTGGTATCTAAGATGTAAAGTTTTAAACATTTAAGTACCCAGGTAATCGGTTGAAGTATTAACCGGTTATCATGCTGATGTGACGAGTGATGTGATATCCAACTCAGTATTATTTGATGGCGTGGTTAATGACAATGGATTTCTTTTTAATCTAAAATTAGTCTTCAACCGGTTGCCCGGGTACTTAAATGTTTAAAACCTTACATCTTAGGTACCAAAATGAAAGTTTTGAAAATATATTACCCAATATAGAAATCAAGTTAAAGTATATTACTTTTTCATGCAATTTACCTAATATTTAATTGATTATTTTGCTTATAACTTTTCTTCTTAGCAACAATTATTCTAACCGAAACATGATTTTATATTTTCCCTGAAAATCATCATACATAATCAGTTATTTTAAAGAATCATTTTACATTTACTGTCTTGAAATTATTTTATAACAACAACTGTTTAGTATTCATAGACATCAGACTGTTTCGATCATAAAAAAAACTTAGAATCAGATTTATCAAATACCATATATCAATTTTCTGTTGCATTCTCAAACCAGATAATAATTAAGTTTGTGACAGATTCAAACACTACCTTCATATTGTTCATTTATAGACGGACCTAGATGAGTGGTTAGGTGGCACGTGCCACCGTATTGTTCCTCCGTGGTAAGGTAAAAAAAATTAGGTTCGTGAAAGGTGCAACCGTTTTATTCTAGAAGGTGCAACCGTTTTATATGGTGCCACCGTATCCAAAAATTCGTGGGTCCGTTCTTCACCATTGCACCTTCCCGATAACCTTATCGGAGCTCGGTGACTTTTCCGTCAATTGTTGTCGGTAACCTTAGAACAACGAATTTAATATGCAAAAGAGTAAACTACGTTTTTTCATCCCTGTGATTTGTTGAAAGTTGCTATTTATATCTGTATGCTTTTAAAATTACGGTTTTTGTTCATGCGGTTTACAATTCAATGCTATTTTCATTCATGTGCTTTTAAATTACAGTTTTCGTTCATAGGTAGTTTATAATTTTACTGCTTCTTTTATGTCTTTACGGTTTGAATTTCGCTGTTGATTTCCTTCTTTATACTTAACGATAAACCACTGATAAAATTAACTTCAAGAAAAAAAACAACACTCTATTTGTCTCAAAATAAGTGTCTACATTACTATTTTAATTTATTAAAAAATATTTTAATACAAAAAATAATAAAGGGCAAATTGCATGAAAAAATAACATACTTTAACTTGATTCCTATTTTGGGTAATGTACTTTCAAAACTTTCATGCTGGTACCTAAGATGTAAAGTTTTAAACATTTAAAACCGGTTGAACCATTAACCGATTATCATGCTGGTGTGACGAGTGATATGATATCCAACTCAATATTATTCACTGACGTGGTTGGTGACATGATTTTTTTTAATCTAAAATTATTCTTCAACCAGTTATCCGTGTACTTAAATATTTAAAATTTTTACATCTTAGATACCAAAACGAAAGTTTTAAAAATACGTTGCCCAAAATATGAATCAAGTTAAAATACGTTACTTTTTTCATGCAATTTGCCCTGATCGAATAAAATAGCAATTTAGTGAATGTAAAATTACTTTGTGACCACTAAAATGGGTTTGAATTATTGAGGAATTAATGGTAATGTGGAAGGGCAAAATGGGAAAAAGAGAAAAAGAAAGGGAATATTGAAGTTGAAACAGGAAGGAGACAAAAGGGATATTCAGAGAGAGGGTACAAAAATAGGATTGGGTAGGAAGGGAATATTATGAATGACACGTGTCACTCGACAGAGAATCTCTGCCTCCATATCATATGCATACACGTTCAACCTTTCTTTTTCAACACATTAATATTCCAACAATTTGTTATTTATGCATTAAATGTTGTACATATCACCTTTTTATTATTATTATTATTATTATTATTATTATTATTATTATTATTTAAATATAATGGATAATGGGTGGGTGTCATGTATATATCTTTTTATATCAGTATCATATATCTGAATCAGGTTAGATCATACATTAAAAATGTAAAAAAATAACTTTTAATTAGGGTTGTCCGTTGGCATGTTAAATATGAGATTTTGAACAGGATCCCCAAACCCAAGTTTACATGTGTTTAAGGTCTTTTTATCGACCTGTAAAAGTATAGCCTAAATTATTTATGTTTAAACCATTAATTGTTTGGTTTTATGTTCAAATCATTAATGGTTTATGTTTAGTTTCAGATTGTTAATCGTTTTAGGTTTAGTTCATTTTTGTTCTTAACGTATATTCTCTGTTATCTCATTTATGCAATGTTATCAAAAGTTTTGAATGTAACAGGGCCTCCAAAAAAGATTGGAACGTCCATGATTTTAATGTTGATATGTGTAAGGAGAAAATTAGTAGATATGGGTACGTTTAGTAATATACAGGTTGCGTTTGGTACATGAGATAAAACATGACATGACGGGACAAAACCCAGTTTCTCATGTTTGGTGTGACATGGGACATGACAAGAATTCATTGTCCCACATTTGGTGCAAGATGGGATAAGAACGGTTCCGGTTCCGGTTCCAAAAATTTAAGAACCGCTCTAACCGGTTCCGGTTCCGGTTCCAATATCTCAAGAACCGCCGGTTCCGGTTCCTGTCAAAAAGGGCGGGTACCCGCCTATGCTCACCCCTATCCTCCACCACCTCTATAGCCATCGTTGGTCACCTACCATCATCGTCTATTGCCACCACTACCACCATGGGCCACCTTACCTCCACTATGACCACCACCACCGGCTACCATTACCTCTACCTCTACCTCTACCTCAACCACATCAGTTACGAGTACCTCCTTCACCACTGTTGACCACCACCACCATTACTATTTATCATCTTCACATCCTCCATAATCATCGTCAGCCATCGACCACCACTAGTACCGTCTGCCACCACCACCTCTACCATAACCACTGCCTCCTTAACCCCGCTTTATGGCGATCTAAGATGATAGAGACAACATTTGTAAGTGTGCACTCTGCACCTCCTAACTCAAGTATGTTTGCCTTATCCCTTAACCAATCTCAAGTAAATCACAATTACACCAAAATTCTCGATGGCACTAAAATCACCAACAAATAAAACATAATTTTCATTTGTACGAATCGGGATTTTTTGAACTACGATCAGTTATATCAATTTTTTATTCAAACTTGGTACTATTGTAAATTTATGTATATAAAAATTGTGTAAAAATATTTATAAATTTAATTCTTTAATCATTTACTTTATTTATGTTAACTATAACTATTATATGCTATATAAAATTATCAAATTGCTTTTGGGAGCAACTTGTCTAGTTTTTGTCATGTCCAGTGCTAGTCGTGCCAAACACCAGACGAACACTTGTTGTGTCTAATCCTATTCTCCAGTCATGTCCAATCATGTCTGCATACCAAACACTAACCAATAACACGTCCAACTTCATTGGTGAAACAATTAAAATAATATATTTCTCTCATCAGCATTAAGTTTAAAGGTTTTTCCAAATCTGGAGATTTATTCATTTTCTTCCTTTATATTTTACCATACCCTTTTAACATAATTGTCGGAGTAAAAAAAAACCTCGAAAAATCAGTATGTTAGTATACCTGTTATAGATGCTCTTAAGTCATCTCCCACCAGTGCGAGTCTCGTCGGTTCAACTATGACTATAATTGCAGAATTTCTACGCGAATCAAGATCTAGAAAATAAAGTTTTCCAATCACTGATTCAAACCCATTGTCAAATTCTACTCAGCGCAATACGGAGGTATTGATGGCGCAACAAGCCACTCATGTCTTTTACAATTAAATAGTAGACGGAACTGCCATGAAACGACTAATTAGTCGATTTATTGATCACTACGGAATAGGATATATTCCTGAATGAAGTAAAGACACTGGGTTTCCGAGAAGTTACCACTAATAAATTGGATGGTTAATTAATAAATAAAAATATTAATTAAACTAATAAATATATGTCAAAATATATTAAAAAATGCTATAATATAACACTAATCAGTTAAAAATGATTAACAATATTCTATCAAATATTGAAAATATAATACTAAAATTCAAGACTAAGGGGTTGTTTGGTAGTTGCTGAATGGTTTGGTGCATAATGATTAAGTGGTCAGAATGATTAAGAGACTCTTATGATATATTGCAAAATAAAATATAATTGTTTGATAATTGTTTACAATAAAATTAGGGTGCTGAATGGTTAAGGGAGACCAAAGATGCAAAATCATTAAGAGGATTTTAGAATCATTAAGAGGCATATTTTTTTTTTCACCAAACAAGATTCAGCTCTTAACGATTCAGATGTTGCCTCTTAATCGAACTATTAAGAGGTAAACAAACAACCCCTAAAGAGGTGTTTGGTTAGAGATATTAAGCAGTAACCAATGAGAATGAAAATAAAAGAAGCTGTTTGGTATTCTATAATAAAATAGGCTCATTCCTAAAGAAGCCCAAAATTTCATTCTTGGTTAAACTGCGAGAAAATGAAAATCTGTCATCCGGCAATTTTGGAGGCTAAACATGGCCCCACTTAAATGTCGCCAACACTCCCCTCCCAGGGCTCGAACTTGGGTTCATGACTATGCCATGCCCAAACCTTTACCACTAGGCTGGAAGGTCTTTGACTATTTTAATACTTTTGGTTGTTTATGATCTTAAAACAGCTTTTACTAACTCTAAAAAATCCAATTTTTCTGAATGATTTCAAACTTAAAACCCAAAAAACTAAATAACAATGAAAACTGATTGAAACGTTTATTACTGTTTTTTTTCACATATAAATATGAAACAACATTGTATAAACATTGTATTTTCATAGGTGTTGTTTCACATGTGTAATAACATGCAATAATTGGTTTGTAAATCTGTACAATTTATTAGGTTTGTAAATGATTATGCATTTACAGTAGTGTCAAAAATATCGTCAAGTATCTCTTGAATATAAACGAATGTAGTTATTTTTTTATAATGAGAATTGACAAATAAATAACTGTCATTTAAGAGTTTTTTTTTTATAAATAAAACCGTCATTTTCATGAAATCCACAAGCAATATTATCATAATCATCATCGGGTTCTCGTGCTGGTGAGAATTACAACTGATTCCTTATTGTCTTCGTTACAGTTATTAACAATATATCTGTAGACGTTTACTAAAAATTGTAACATTTATAAAAAAAAAGCCAAGTTCAAAGTTCTGTAGATATTATTAACGATTGCATAATCATAGCATCAAAAGATTTTTGTACTGTTTTGTCATGACTAAACCGTGTTGTAGACGTTTTCTTTATTTTGACAAATATTGGTGTCGATGTTAGAAGACTTGGATTGTAAATGTGCTACGGATTTAACAATTTCATATGTATTTACACTACAATAAAATCAGGTTTATAGGACGTTAATAAATTTTAAGTGTCCTAATAAACCACTAGAACTTGATTTATAGGATTAAAAAATAAAGTGTCTTATCTAAAGGCGTTGTAATAAGATTATAGAACGTTTTTGAACGTCTTAACAAGTTTTTTATGATACTTTTAATACAAAGAGTCCCATTAGCAATTTTATAGGACACTATTTGAAAAAAGTGTCATATAAAAAGATGAGTTTATAAGACACTTTCTTAAAAGTGTCCTATAAAATTGCTAATGCGACGCTTTGTATTAAAAGTGGCTTAAAAAAGTTGTTAAGACGACCAAAAAACGTCGTATAAACTTATTACAACGCATTTAGATAAGAAAATTATATTTTTGTCCTATAAATCAAGTCTTATAAAGCGGTGTACCAGGACACTTAGAAATTGGTGACATCCTGTAACTCCAGTTTTTGTTGTGGTGTTAAATATGATCACAAATCCAACAACTTCATCTAAAAAGATGAAGTTTGTTATAACGAGTACACCAACATAAGATAATTATGGAAGTTAAATATGTGTAGTATATATTGGTTCATAGATTTTCTAACTTATAGGCGCTTTCTATTTGATTTGCTCCCCACACACACACACACATGCACGCACGCACGCACGCACGCACGCACGCGCACGCACGCACGCACACTCACGCACGCACGCACGCACACACACGCACGCACACACACACGCGCACACGCACACGCACACGCACACGCACACACGCACGCACACACACACACACACACACACACACATATATATATATATATATATATATATAGGGTTGGGTTCACGTGAGACAAAGGGTTTTCCGTGAGACCCGTAAGATCAATTTATGTTCATTGATCAACTTTATAAGCTAATGATCTAAAGTTGCACGGTGACAATTTTGTGATTATTGAGAAGTCTCAGACGTTTATGAATGTTCAGATTGTCAGATTGTAGATTTAATCCAATGGTTGAAAATTGATCTTACGGGTCTCACGAAAAATCTTTAGTCTCACATGATCTCAAGTATATATCTATAGGGCCAAGATCAAATGCTAACCATCATTTTTGTGTTAACCTTATTAA
>NC_037544.1:35933557-35940780 GCF_001531365.2 Cynara cardunculus var. scolymus | reverse complement strand
GTATTCTAGTAAATTGAATTCATTTGTAACCCTCAAACAATTAATGGGGAGTTACAAGCAATCAAATCCCAAAAAATATGCATTCATATTTTTTTTTTACTATTGATCTTCCATGTTCATTCTTATATGAATTCCTAAATCGCATAAGAAACACGGTAATAACAATTTTCGGTATTGATCAATTTGAACACAAATGAACCGTGAACACAATTTGAACAAAAATGAACAACCGTGAACACAATTTGAACACAAATGAACMGTGAACACGATATGAACACAAATGAACACGATATGTGCAATTTTTGTCCCATATATTCACATACATAGACGTCCCACAAAATTAAGGTAGCATCTGTTAATTTGTTCAAATTGTGTTCACGGTTGTTCATTTGTGTTCAAATTGTGTTCACGGTTGTTCATTTTTGTTCAAATTGTGTTCACGGTTCAYTTGTGTTCAAATTGATCAATACCGAAAATTGTTACTACCGTGTTTCTTATGCGATTTAGGAATTCATACAAGAATAAACATGGAAGATCAATAGTAAAAAAATTAATAATATGAATGCATATTTTTTGGGATTTGATTGTTTGTAACTCCCGATTAATTGTTTGGGAGTTACAAATGAATTCAATTTACTAGAATACCCTTGTAAGGGTAAAATGAACAAGACACAAACCTATAAGAATAATGGAATTTGATTGGTTGAAAGGGTTTTCAAAGTCAACACAAAAATGATGGTTAACATTTGATCTTCCCTCTCTCTATATATATATATGGGTTAATCATTTGAGAACTCCAAAATTTGTGAGATTCATGAGAACTTCTATCTTAACGTTTTGTTTCATATGGTCTTTCTTCATCTAAATAAAATCTTAATGTATACGATTAACAATTTAACATATATTTGGTTCATAATATGAAACTTTTTTACATATAAGTTTTGTTTCACAAACATGTCAAAAAAGATCACATTGTGAACCGAGTACATGTGAAACAAATATATATTAATTTATTACATTAAATTCAATTCATAGATAAACAAAATCATATGAAATAACACATGATGTATTGGTTCTTAAACATCTTATGATTTAGAGAGTTATCAAAAGAAAATGCCCATATATACATCATACATCATATATATATATATATAGATATATAGATGTATATGTATGTATGTATATATGGTGTTTGGGAGAGAATCTTGAGAAAAGGTAAGGCTTGGAGTCTTATAGGAGAAGACTGATTATAGAAAGTGACCAACTTTCATCCATCATTTTTACTCTCTCTCATGGAGGAATTAGATTCTCACTCATCTCTCTTTCTCCTTTTGTTTTCATGGAAAAGGTGTTGTTTCGATTATACTACTACCATATACATATATATATATATATATATTGTTTCAAATACAACCTATCGTATTTGTACAACCAATACAACTCAATAAATTGATATATTTATGGAAATGATAGAGTTCATTTATTATGATTTGAATATTTATGGAAAATGAATATGATTCATTAACTATGATCAATACTTTATATTAGGAAACAATCAAAACTTCTATGAAATCATATATTAATTAAATGAAATGGACGGTTGAGATTGAGTTGTATTGGTTGCACAAATGCCAAAGGTTGTATAATAACCAACCTCTCTCTCTCTCTCTCTCTCTCTCTATATATATATATATATATATATATATATATAGAGGAACGATCAAATGAAAACCGCCCTCATTTGTGTAAACTGTACAAACCACCCTCATATGTCCATTTCATTGTTTAATCTTATGAAAATTTTTCATGAAATTGTTTAATCTTGTGAAATTATTTCATATAATACTATTTTTTGATGAATTTGTTTCATATATGGTTATGAAATTGTTTCATATAATATTTACTGAAATTTTAATGAAACTGTTTCATGTATTAACACCCTTCACAATAAAAATGGTTAATCAACCTCTCATAATTACAAAAAAATGAACAAAATGAAAAATTATGATTGGTTGAATGCAGTTTTTACGGTTTATACAAGTTGGGTGGTTTTTATATGAACGCTCCCCTATATATATAGATATGTGTGTGTGTATGTGTGTGAATTCCGTTTATCTTCTTCCATGTTTAATTTGTCAGTCGGGTCATCAGCGAATCAAGTCGAATCGAGTTATTAAAGCGTCACACAGTATAAGATTTACAAGTCTTGTTTATTTCGACATGAATGGATATAAAATTCCGGTGAGAACTCTTCCTTTTTGTGAAAATCGTGATAACGCATTGGGAGTCGTCCATCTCTTTTGATTCGATGAAGTTGATTGCGCACATTTTTGTAAAAGGGTCTCATTTTTGTCATTACCTTTTCCGAATCTGGGCCTGATTTAATCGATTTTTATGAAGACTCAGTATTTTATTTATTTATGAAAGTGTAGTGGTAAATATATGTAGAGTTTACTGAAGGTATGTGCAGGTTTAATGTTTTTTATGTGAAGTTTCAGTATCATAGGTTCATTTGAGAAGTGTTAAATATATGAGAAACAAAGAAGTAATCTTAGCATTTCCACTATAAAATTAACGGTCAAAATTTGAGGGGCTAATTGTGCAGCACCGAATAATTCGGTCGCATGGTAACAAGTATGCGAAAGATAAAAGGGTAGATTCGTAATTTTTACAAATAGACGGCAAACAAATTATAATATATGCATATGTGAACTCATATGATTTACATATGAACTATATGTGCATATGTGAACCGGTGTGATTCACATATGAACTATTTAACTGATTCACATATACACCGTATGATTTACATATGAATTATTTAACTGATCACATATGAACCCGAATGATTCACATATGAGCTATTTTATTGATTTACAGATTAATCTTAGATTCACATATAACATTATAGTTTTACGATCAAAATCAACATTTTGCTCAAGATCGCTTTCTGGATTCGGATTTCATATTTGAGCGAGAAAAGTTAAAAAAATTGATAATTTTGATAACCTAGAATTGCATGATCGAGAAAGAATCGAGAGAAAAATCGATGACATAATTGTCATAAAACTGGATTTGATTTGTTAGAATCGTTAATAAGGTCGAGATCGTATATCGCCGACTAGACTTTCATTGCTGTTATCAACGATCACGGTATTGATCATACATCGCCGCCAATTTTTGCTAATTACCATATTACTTTCCTTGTAAACAAAATTGATCATTTGATCCAATGACTAGGATCACTTCTCTATTTCTTATACATTTAACACTTCGCATTTGAACCTCTCCTGATATATATATATATATATATATATATATATATATATATAGGTATATATATATATATATATAGGTGGTTCATCTAGCCTAATGAATATCTGGTTTCGTAAATATTTTGATTGTTTCCTAATCTAAAGTAAGGATCAGAATGAATGAAGTTTATCAATTTCCATAAGTATCTCGATTTTTTCCTAATATAAATGATGATCATGGTTTGTATGGGTTGTAAGAATCTAACGGTTCATATTTTGAACTCCACACATACAAACACAAATATATATGTATGGAAAGGTTCATGTGGGAAATGATAAATATTTGAGAAGTAAAGAAGTGATCCTAGTCATTTATTTGGTCAATAATTACGGTTTTGACTAGTCAAAAATTGCGGCTATGCAAAAAATAGAGATGATAGTTTTGTAATCTTTACAAATAGGCGGCAAACGGGTTCATATACGAACCTATGTGATTCACATATGAACTATATATTCATATGTGAACTCATGTAATTTACATATAAACTATTTAAACTGATTCACATATGAACCTGTGTGATTCATATATGAACTAATTAACTGATTCATATATGAATCGGTCAAATAGTTCATATGTGAACAAATAGTTTATATGTGTATCACATGGGTTCACATATGAATCCGTTTGCTGCCTATTTGTAAAACTTATGAAACTACCACTATATCTTCCGCACACTCATGCGAGGAATTACCTGTGCTTCACGGTCAAAGCCTTAAATGTTAAGCATATGAAAGGCTTGGATCACTTCTCGAATATTTACCGGTTCTCAAAATAACCTTTAGCTATACACACACACATGGTTTGGTTCACGTAAGATCAACTTGTTTTTGTGAGAACCGTGAGACAACATTTTTACACTTGAAACTTCACAGTAAAATATTGTGAAGGTAAAAAAATTCAAACTTTCACAACAAAAACACAATGAAAGTTACCTTCAAAGTATTTTATTGTGAAATTTTAAGTGTAAAAACATTCTCACAGGTCTCACAAAAACAAGTTGGTCTCACATGCTCCAAAGTATGTGTGTGTGTGTATATATATATATATATATATATATAAGGTGGTTCAAATACTAACCCATTTTTTTGTGTTAATTCTGCTAACCAACATCAACGAATCACATTCTTTCTTTACTTTATGTTCAAATGTAACTTATAAATTGAATACAAGGGTCATTTTGTAATTTGACCTTTATGTAACTCCCWAATARTTATTTGRGAGTTACAAATCTTTTAAGATCCCTCTAATKGATCATGAGGTAATTCCGATGTTCATGGTGTTCATATCCATGTAACGTCCATGAACATTCACCGTGTTCATATAAATGTTCATAATGTTCATGCGATGTTTTTACAAAAGTACCCACTGAACCGTTGTTCATAGGCATCTCAATTAATATATTAATTAATGATTATTTTTATAGTCTCATTTAATAAGGACCGTTTGATGAGAAAATGAACGATCAAGATCGGATTAACTTAGTTTGCACAATAGTTTTGGTTAGTATTTGAACCAGCCCCTATATATATATATAACACTATAAAAACTATAGAAAATTATAATTATTACAATTTTTTGAAACAAATATATTAATGTTTTATTCATTTTAACTTTTGAGGAAATTATGTTATAATTATTTCTATAGAATAAAACAAAGATTCATTTAAACATATTAATTAACATCTAAAATGTAATAATCTTATAATTATATGTCATTTTTATTGTGAGCATTTATTTTAGGAGGTGACGTTTGTTTTTTAAGAGTTGTTGAAGTCTGAAGTCTTATTTCACTTTTGATTAATAAGAGGTGGTACTGAAGTCTGAAATCTGAATCAATGTGACTGTTTGTTTTTGTAAAGTGATAAATGTCTGAATTTATTTAAATTGTCTATTTTATTCATTAGAAGATCACAGTGTTAAATTTATAGATAAATTTATACAATTTTACATATTTATTCATCATCATCACAAAATTTACATCTAATTATATAATTAGTATTCACTTAAACAAAAATATGCCATTAACGGTATTTAACACATTTAAACTCTATTAAAATACATTAACTGAGACAGGTGATGATCGATTTTGGTAAGGATCAATTGGGATAAATGATCAATTAAGTTTAATCGATTAAGAAACGCTGTTGCTAAGAGTTTGGAGAACGATAAGAGACAAATAAGAGGTTGGTGTACCTCTTACCAGACAAGAGGTGAACAAAACATAAGTGTCTCTCAAAAATTGGAAAAAAAAAACAAACAGTCTGAATGATCCTACCTCTTAACTAATCATACATAAGAGTCTAATAAGAGTTTTTAAAAAAAAAAACAAACTAGACCTAAGGTTATATTAATTAAACTTTTTAAAATATATTTTCAAGAATTTACAAATTGGAAAAAAGAAGCTTTTTTTCTTTTTAATTAATTATTATTATTATTTTTATTTTTATTTTAAAGAAAAGTAAAAGGAGTTCAATTGGAGGGAAAATGGCCTTTTTGAGTTGATGACATATTATTTGTGGTCATATTTGGTATGTATGTAAATCATATTGAAAATTAAGGTTCCAAATTTATACTTTAACTTTACAATAAAGTAATAAAAGTTAAATCAAAATTAAAAAAAAATGTGATTTTTATTTATTAAGATATCAGAACAAAAAGTGGTTAACTAAAAAACAGTCTTAAATATCTGTATTTGTGTTCATAAGATTGTATACTGTCAGTATAGGCGTTTTTTTCCTTTCTAAATTAAGGGTTTTTTTAGTCTTTTTTATATAGTTTGGACCAGATGAAATTGAGGGGTTTGTTTGATTTCGGATAGGGTTTTTTTTTCATTTCTTGTTAATCAGAAGACAGAAAACCAAATATTGGTTAAGATTAAGAAACCATGAAAACGGAAGCACCTTAAAATGACTGATTAGGCCTATTCGTTTTTGTACGTTTCTGTTCGTTATAGTAGATCGCTGTTTATTACTTATTATATGATGGATTTATTAATCAGTATTTTATTGTTTTATATTATTTGTTGTTTTTGTTATGATGATCATGAATTACGTATAGAGAGAATCAAGTTCATACGAAAACAATGACTAAATAAGATCATATGAGAACAGTCGAATCACAAATGATTTTTAAACGCATGATTTTAATGGCGAGTAGCCCGCTCACCTTGTGTTGACTGTGTTCTTAATCACATGTGATTTGACAGTTTTCGTGTTTTCTTTTTTGGATTATGTTCTCATTTGATCCTCCACACAAACAAACACACACACACACACACATGTAGGAAGGGGGGGGGGGGGTTTCAAACAAGAACAATAATCAAATAAGAGAACACAGAGACGACCAAATCACATGTGATTTTACTCTTGATTTTAGTGTAAATCACATGTGATTCGACTGTTTTCTTATTATGTTATTTGGTTACTATTCCCGTATGAACATGACTCTTTCTCTCTCTATATAGGTACATGTGATAATACACGTAAAAGAACCTGATAGTCTGCAGACAACTTGGCTGACGACCTAGGTTTCCCGCATCTTGATTTAGTATATATCACATGCAATAGACTACAATATGACATGTGTTATACATGTTCTCATGTTTTCATAAAATGGTGGTGGTCTCGTTCAACCCCACCCATATATATATATATATATATATATATATATAGGGGCCTATTCAAGGGAGAACTGAGTTGTTTTTGGTAACTGTGAGAACCAATATTAACCACAAATCAATAGATAAATTAGGAAATTTATAAATTTAGTAATTTTAAATTAAAATCTTAATGCAAGGATATTTTTGGDATTTTAAAACTCTCCTCTCTCCTCTCTTCTCTCTCCGGCCTCCGGCCATCGTCCTCCGGTGATACCACTATGATACCACTGTGATACCTAAAAATATTGAC
>NC_037544.1:35929661-35931237 GCF_001531365.2 Cynara cardunculus var. scolymus | reverse complement strand
GTTTTAAGAGTTTAAGAGTTTAAGAGTTTTTAAGAGTTTTAGCCAAATGCATTATAATATAGTATAGATATATATATATATACATATATATACTGGTTCAAATACTAACCAAGATTATCGTTTTAACTTTGTTAACCGATCTTGGTCGTTGATTTGAACATCCAACGGTTGTCATTTATTGAGACTAAAAATTTAATTATTTAATTACCATATTAATAAAAAAATTAGATTTACAATGGTTCAGAGGGTAGAATTGTAAAAGTGAATGATCTTAATGTATCCTATTTTGTCAGCCTATTTTGTAACTTCCAATCAATAAAGAAACTGTCAATCTCATCGATCAACATCTTAAATCAGTAGCTAAAAATTAGGTTCATAATCTTCATCAAAACAATGGAGGATTATTAGGCGACGACATCCAGATAAGATTGAAACATGTGTGTGAACCTAATGAACAATTGAAAAATTAGGTTCATAATCTTCATCAAAGCAATGTGTGAACCTAATGAACAATTGAAACATGTGTGTGAACCAAATGGACATATTGTGTGAACCAATTGAACACATATGTGCACGAGTGAACACATATGTGCACGAGTGAACACATATGTCGACGTTTGAGTGAACATGTGCGTGAACGGTTTGATCATTTTCTTCACTTTCGAGATTTGAATTCCGAATGTATTTGTAGACGCTTTTAGCTTTTTCATTCTCATTGTCGTCGATCTGTTTTACTCTATGATTATCCATATTACTCGGACTATAACGGAATCTTTACAAAAGAGACTTTTTGAAATTTACAATATCAAAACTATTGTAGGAAGAATGAAATATAAAAATCATTAAGATGAACAAATGTGAAACTTCATGTCATTATTACATGAAGATCAATTAGTGATATTTTAAGATTTGTAACTCCCAATTAAAATATTGGGGAGTTACATAAAAATGACAAATTACCTAAATACCCTTACACTTAATATGTGAGTTACATTTGAACCTAACTAAAAGATGGAACATGATTGGTTGATGTTGGTTAGCATAGTTAACACAAAAAAAATGGGTTAGTATTTGAACCAACCTCTATATATATAGGAGCGATCAAATGAAAACCGCTCTCATTTGTGTAAACCGTACAAACCACCCTGATACGTCCATTTCATTGTTTAATCTTATGAAAAATTTTCATGAAATTGTTTAATCTTGTGAAATTGTTTCATATAATACTTTTTTTGATGAATTTGTTTCATATATGGTTATGAAATTGTTTTATATAAAATGAAATTTTAATGAAACTGTTTCATGTATTTCTCTAAAATTAAAATAATGAAGACGATAATATCCATTATTAACACCCTCCATAATAAAAATGGTTAATCAACCTCTCATAATTACAAAAAAATGAACAAAATGAAAAATTATGATTGGCTGAATGTGGTTTCACGGTTTATACAAATTGAGTGGTTTTTATTTGAACGCTCCCATATATATATATATATATATATATATATATATATATAGGGTTGGGTTCACGTGAGACCAGCCTGTTTTCGTGAGACCCGTGAGACCACATTTT
>NC_037544.1:35924719-35929591 GCF_001531365.2 Cynara cardunculus var. scolymus | reverse complement strand
ACATTTTTACACGTAAACTTCACAACAAAATCACTGTGAAGGTTTAAAAAAGTTGAACCTTCACAGCAAAAACACTGTGAAGGTTTTAAAAAGTCACCTTCACAGCATTTTTGCTGTGAAGTTTCAAGTGTAAAATGCTGGTCTCACGGGTCTCATGAAAACAGGCTGGTCTCACATGATCTCAAGTCTATATATATATATATATATATATATATATATGTGGAAGTTCAAACAAGAACCCTTGTGATTTACGAGAATGCGAGAACAACCCAATAACCTCAAACTTTTTAATTAATAAATTAACTTATATTAAATATAAATAAATTAATAAGGGTAGTAATGTAACTAAGTAATTTTTTATTTTATTTTAATTAATTATAGTTATCCCTTTTTTTCCTGATCACGTTCGTTTCTACTCTCTTTTCTTCACTTGTGATAATTGTGTGATCGTGTAACCATATCAAAACAGAGAGGTTCTCGTTTGAACTCTTGTATATATATATATATATATGTGTGTGTGTGTGTGTGTGCGCGCGCGCATGCGTATGTATGGTTGGTTGGTTGGTTTCTAGTGAGAAAGAGAGTTAAGGTGATAATCGCATACACATTAGGATGATATGCACTGAGATGCATCAGATCAATCCATGTATTAAGCACGATTTATGGATGAGCATGAGATTAAATGTGATCAAGGTCTAGATCTTTTCTTACGTTTCTCACATTAACTCTTTTTTCCATGCGATCATTTGCCTATATATATATATATATATATATATATATATATATATATATATATATATGCGGGAGTTCAAACGAGAACCTCTCTATTTTGCGAAAATGCGAGAACAATTATGGGCCTTTAACATTTTTAACCAATAATTTAAATTATTATAAATAAAAATAAATCAATAAGGGTAGTAATGTAAATTATATATATATTTTTTATATTATTTATATTAATTGTAATTATCCCATTATTTAAAATTGGAATCTGTTCACATCGATCACGTTTCCATCATTTTATGTATCTGCATATTCGATCATATTGTGATATTATCAGTTTCAAATTCCTTTTTCAACCGAGAATGGAAGATTCCAATGGTTATGGTAGGGAAACTATTGTGATATCGTTTTGATATTTGTGTGATAGGGTATTGAATACAACCCCTGTTCGATTATTCTATTGTGATATCTGTGTTGTGATAAATATGTGATATTCTTGAATATATCCCCTGTTCGATTATTCTATTGTGACATTGACTGTGCTGTGATAAATATGTGATACACTTGAATATAACCCCTGTTTGATTACTGGTATTGCGATATCAAATGTGATGTGATAAATATGTGATACATCCATAACCTATGACAAACAATAATCGAGCCCTAATTATTGGATAACCACCGTCGACAATGTTATCACTTCCCCGATGATCGAAGTAATCGTGATCGAGTTATTTGAATGTTATCATTTCAATTTCCAATTTTACCCTTCCACATCAAAATATTTTTGAATTTGTTTTTAATTTAAAAAATCCCTTAACTTTTGTTAATTTACGATTTAAAACACAATGCTTGGTTTGTAGACTATTCTCGTGTTCTCGTAAATCACATGAATTTTTGTTTGAACATATATATACACATATACATATATGTATATACTTACACATATACATATACACATACATACATATACTGATATACATGTACATATACATATACACATATACATGTACACATACATATACATATACATATACATATACATATACATATACATATATATATATATATATATATATACAAATACACATATGTACGTATATATATATACATATACACATAGACTTGGGATCATGTGAGACCAAAGGTTTTTCGTGAGACCCGTAAGACCAATTCTCAACCCTTGGTTATAAAATTGTTTCATAAACTACTTAATGAAATTTTAATGAAACTGTTTCATGTATTTCTTTAAAATTAAAATAATGAAGATGATAATATCCATGATTAACATCCTCCACAATAAAAATAATTAATCAACCTCTCATAATTACAAAAAAAATGAACAAAATGAAAAATTATGATTGGTGGAATAAGGTTTTTACGGTTTTTACAAATTAAGTAGTTTTCATTTGATCGCTCCCCTACATATATATATATATATATATATATATATATATATATGTATATGTATGTGTACATGTATATATACATATACACATATACATGTACACATACATATACATATATATATACATATACACATATGTACGTATATATACATATATACATAGACTTGGGATCATGTGAAACTAAGGGTTTTTCGTAAGATCCGTAAGACCAATTCTCAACCCTTGGATTATATCTACAATCTGAACATTCATAATCACAAAATTGCCACGAGACTTCCCAATAATCACAAATTTGTCACCATACAACTTTAGACCATTAGATCATTAGCTTATAAAGTTGATCAATGAACATAAATTGTTCTTACGGGTCTCACAAAAAACCCTTGGTCTCATGTGAACCAAACCACATATACACACATATATACACATATACACACATATATACACATATACATACATATATGTATATGTATCATAAATAAAAGTAAGAGGGGGGGGGGGGGGGGGGGGCTCTTGGACCCAAGTTCTTTTAGAAAAATTGGGAGGTGATAAAGATACCTTGAGAAAAAGGGTGTGTTTGGTCTACACTCCATAAAACAAGTATTGGGGCTATAAATGGATCCTAACCCAAGATCCGAACTTTTTTATTATCTTGAAATTTGGTATTTTCCCCCCTTTTTCTTTATTTAAATAATATTAATTAATTAATTAATATATTTATTTAAAAAAAAAGAAGGGTATCTTCAATACCTTCCTTCCCACTTCACTAAAGTTTGGTATTGCAGAAGAAGATTCCCATCTCCCTCTTCTTACCCTTTCTTTAATCTTCCCTTTTAACCTTTGTGGGTTTTTGTGTTCCCTTCTAAATCTTTTTCTATTTTTTATTTATTTTAAATATATATATTTAAAATAAAAAAACCCCTTTTAAAAATTATATATTAAATCATTTTCGATGATAATATTTTTTAGGTTATTATTAAATACCGTATCGAGTTATGACCGGAACTTATGTCTGTATTACGGTTGCATAACGTATGTTATTAGCACATAGATTGATAGATAGCAACGTGTGACTTATGAATCACATCGCTTTATATGGTACGGTTCATGTGAGATTTAGACGTAATCTATTAGATTTTTTAGTAAGAGTGACGGTTTACCAAAGAATAATATTCATCTTTCAAATGAAAATTATGATGATGCTGTGTTACATAATATGCAGTTGTAATGTATACACGTGAGACCGGTCTGTTTTTATGAAACCACTTTTTTTACGTTTGAAACTTCACAGTAAAACGTTGTGAAGGTAAAAAGAAGTTGAACATTCACAGCAAAAACACTGTGAATGTTACTTTTACAGCGTTTTGTTGTGAAGTTTCAAGTATAAAAAAGTGGTCTTACGAAAACAGACTGGTCTCACGTAATCTCAAGTATGTAATACACACACACACACACACACACACATATATATATATATATTGGGAGATTCAATAAGAAGACAAAATATTTTAAGAAGATAAGAAGTGAAAGTTTATATATGAATAATTAAGAAAAATTCATTTATAGATGCATATGTAAATCTATATGAATACTCTGTAGACTTGGTTCACATGCTTAATTGATTCACATATGAATATTTACTACTTACTTTTCACGATATTTAGTCTTTTTATTTAAAACAACACACACACACACACACACACACATATATAGAGAGAGAGAGGGGGGGGTGACCAAATACAAACCACTCATATTTGTACAAACCGTGCAAACCACCTTCATCTGTCGATTTCATTGTTTAATCTTATAAATTTTTTTCATGAAATTGTTTAATCTTATGAATTTTTTTCATATAATACTTATGAAATTTTAATGAAACTATTTCTTATATTTTTCTAAAACTAATATAATGAAGATGATAATATCCATGATTAACACTCTCCACAATAAAATGATTAATCAACTTCTCATAATTAAAAAAATAAAAAATTATGATTAGTTGAATGAAGTTTGTACGGTTTGTATAAATAATGTGGTTTGCAAAGTAAAACTCTCTCTCTCAATCTATATGTCTATCTATCTATATATATATATATATATATATATATACACATATATATATAGATTTGGGATCATGTGAGACCAGCCTGTTTTCGTGAGACCCGTGAGACCATCATTTTACACTTGAAACTTCACAACAAAATGCTGTGAAGGTAACTTTTTAAAACCTTCACAGTGTTTTTGCTGTGAAGGTTCGACTTTTTTTAAACCTTCACAACGTTTTTGCTGTGAAGTTTACGTGTAAAAATGTGGTCTCACGTGTCTCACAAAAACAGGCTGGTCTCACGTGAACCCAACCCTATATATATATATATATATATATATATATATATATGAACGATCAAATGAAAACCACTCCAATTTGTAAAAACGGTAAAAACTACTCTCATCCATCGTTAATCTTATGAAATTTTTTCATGAAATTGTTAATCTTGTGAAATTATTTCATATAATACTTTTTTTTTTATGAAGTTGTTTCATATGGGGTTATGAATTTGTTTCATATACTACTTAATGAAATTTTAATGAAACTGTTTCATGTATTTCTTTAAAATTAAAATAATGAAGATGATAATATCCATGATTAACACCCTCCACAATAAAAATGGTTAATCAACCTCTCATTATTACAAAAAAATAAAAAATTATGATTGATTGAATGAGATTTTCACGGTTTTTA
>NC_037544.1:35920471-35924639 GCF_001531365.2 Cynara cardunculus var. scolymus | reverse complement strand
AAGTCGAACCTTCACAGCAAAAACATTGTGAAGGTTACCTTCACAACATTTTACTGTGAAGTTTCAAGTGTAAAAAGCTGGTCTCACGGGTCTCACGAAAACAGACTAGTCTCACGTGATCCCAAGTATATATATATATATATATATATATATTATAGAAATAAAACAAACATACATGAATAATTAATATTTGTCACATACCATCTTAATTTATATAATAAAAATATATGTATTATGATACAAATCAATCATTAATGATTTTTATTTCCAAAAAAAAACCTTAATTAATTAATTAATTAATTAATTATAGAATGAAGAAGGAGAGTATCAAAGCCTTTGAGTTCCTTGAATTAGAGGCGTAGAATTGGAACTCAGATATTCCTTCCTTAGAGGCAAATAATATATTCTTTTTTTAATTAATTAATTATTTTTTAATTAATAAATTGTTTTTTTAATTATAAAAAATAGAATATTAGATATTCTCCCTGTCACACACAATTGTGCACACTTTCATACCCTCCAAAAAGTTGCATGGTGGATTGATACGAACACCAATTTGAATTTATTTATTTTTCTTTTTTATTTATTTATAAATAATTGTAGAATGTTTTGGTATATGCCTTTTAATATTATTTTATTATTATTTTTGTAATATAAAAATCATTAAATTCATGGGTTTATTACATTTAATAATTTTATCCCATTTTATTTCAATCATAAATTGGTTTTTTTTAAAGTTACAAAATAATAAATAAATAAATAATCATTTAAGAGAGGTTTAATCAGACGTTTATCTGGAAAGCGTTTACTGATAAGAATAAACACTTTGACTTAGTTTATTGAGTAAGATTGTAGTGCATCAAAATGGTATGGTATGCAGCAATTTTCCTGGTAAGTGTTTATCGGGTAAGAGTTGTCACACTCACTTATCAGGTAAGATTTTTCCATCCTTATCATTGATCTTATTGGGTAAGATTCTTGGTTCTTGTTATGTTCATCTGGTAAGGTAAATGGTCCACAGTGCTTATTGGGTAAGTGTTTAGTAAAAGGCCTCTTAGAATAATATATCGGAACATGATTGTTGTTCTTTAAATCGTAACTAACTTGAAGGCTACTTATCAAATGTCCACGTAAACGTTTGTTGTGTAAGGGGCCGTTTACCTAAATGCTTACCGGGGTAAGCACTTAACGTTAGGAGTCAACACTATAATTTATTTTACTGGGTAAGACTGTAGTACATTAAAATGGTAGAGTATGCAACAATTTACCCGGTAAACACTTACCCGGGTAAAAGTCGTTACTCTCACTTATCAGGTAAGATTCTCTATCTTTATCATTGCTCTTACCGGGTAAGATTTTTGACCATTGTTATGTTCATCAGACAAGGAAAATTACTCTGTAAACATATACCAGGTAAGCGTTTAGTAAGCGGCCCCTTAAGACTCACCAACATTGCTTACTGGGTAAAAGTTTTAGCCATGAAAATGACATAGTAAGGTTGTTGGTAAACGCTGATAAGAGTCGACATCTTCACTTACCGGGTAAGATTTTTGGTCTTATCATACTCAGTAAAATAAATGACCTGATAAACAACCCTTAACCCATATCGTCATAATAAAACCCGTTACAAAAATCAAGGTCTTTTTTTGTGATTTTCAAAGTCCTGTGACTAAATTAAAAGATCAGAATAAAACTCGTTTTATTCATGAAAGTCTTCATTAAATGACCGTTGTTGATTAACCTCAGTTAACGATGGTTTACGTTTCTGGTCATGTTCATGTTGTTTTGAACCAATGTACGAAAAACGATTACGAAAAAAATCGGACCCATCGATGATTTTAGTAACAGACAAACACGTTAACAGGATTAAAACTGGTAAAAGGTATTCAATGCCTGTATCAATAAAAAAAAAAACTTGTTCAGGAGAATTTTTTTCATAAACAGAAGGAACATGTTTTTTAATTGGAAATGACAAGTTTGGAAGAAAAAAAAACTTGACTTTCTACTGAAATTCCCCTTAAAAAGCTTACTGAATAAATCACTTTCATAAACAGAAGTAACATTTTTTTTTCTTCCTAAATTCATTTATTTATTAATTTAAATAAACACAAAAAAACAAAAGAATAATATGGTTTTAAATGTCACGTTTTTTTTATTTATTAAAACAAGAATATTTTTAAGTAGATATTGTTCGTGGGTTTTCATGTTTTTACTATTTGCAAAGTCGAATTAAATACCAAGATCTTGAAACAAATAAATTCTTGAAATAAAATGTGACACTTTTCCAAAGATAAGAATATTTTGGTACATTTTGATTTTAGACTTTTGTGATTCGATCGGTATATATCTGACTTGATTTAATTTCGTGACAGTACTCTTAATCGTATATTTTTCTTAACCAGTAAATTTGCTATGGATAACGAACGACCTTACGACACTGGTTTTTTTGTCGTATAGTTGTACTTTATTATGACACGCATATGTGCCCTAACAAACACGTGTTGTAGCGATCGTTACAATATTATCAAATTTTTTACCAACTCGGAGTATACCTTATCGAATAAGATTATATACACTACAACAAAATTGGGTTTATAGGATACCCTCAATCTCTAAACGTCTCAATAGACTTCTTTATAGGACTTAATTTATAGGAACAAAATATAAAGTGTCATATCTAAAGGTGTTGTAATAAGTTTATATGACACTTTTGGACGTCTTAACAAGTTGTTTATGACATTTTTAATACAAAATATCGCATTAGTAACTTTATAGGACATTTTTGAGAAAATGTCCTATAAACTCAATTTTTTAAAGGACGTTTGTTTTTATAGGACAGTTTTTCAAATAGTATTCTATAAAGCTGCTAATGAGACGTTTTATATTAAAAGTGTCCTAAAAAACTTATTATAACATCAAAAAACGTCATATAAACTTATTACAACGCCTTTAGATATGACGCTTTATTTTTTTTGGTCCTATAAACTAATTCTTATAAAAAGGTATATTAGGACGCTTAGAAATTGAGAATGTCATATAAACCCGATTTTGTTGAAGTGATATAGCCCATCAAAACAACATTGTATTCACCGAGTAAAAGTCATCACCTTGACTTACCTGGTAAAACTTCATGTTCTTGTCATTGCTCTTAACGGATATGATTTATGGGTTCATACCATTTTTATCTGGTAAGATAAGTGAACAGATAAATGCTTAACGGATAAGTGTTAAGTATATGGTCCCTTAGGGTTAGTTTTTGGTTAAAGAAATTAAAAGAGGGGTGGAAAGGTAATTAAGGAAATAAGTGAACTTTACAAGAAGGATAGAAATGCATGTTGTTGGGTGCATGGAGATGAAGAATGTGAAAACATGCATATCAAAAGAAAGTTAAAGGAAGAAGAATCATCTTTTTAACATTTTCATTTCTTTTGATTTCTTACAATCACACACACCTCAAACCCCTAAACTTTTGTCCAAAACCCTTCTCTCTCTCTCTCTCTCTCTCTCTCTCTCTCTCTCTCTCTCTCTCTCTCCCTCCTTGGGAGAGATCTCTCTCTCTCTCTCTCTTCCTCCTTGGGAGATCTCTCACTACAACAAAATCGGTTTTATAGGACACTCCCAAATCCTAAGTGTCCTAATAGATCTTTTTATAAGACTTAGTTTATATGACCAAAAAATAAAGTGTCCTATCTAAATGTGTTGTAATAAGTTTATATGACGTTTTTTGATGTCGTAATAAGTTTTTTATGACACTTTTAATATAAAGCGTCCCATTATCAACTTTATAAGACACTTTTGAGAAAATGTACTATAAACTCAATTTTTTATAGGACATTTGCTTTTATAGGACAATTTTTCAAATAGTGTCCTATAAAGTTGATAATGAGACACTTTATATTAAAAGTGTCCTAAAAGACTTATTACGAAATCAAAAAAACGTCATATAAACTTATTACAACACCTTTAGATAGGACACTTTATTTTTTTTGATCCTACAAACTAAGTCCTATAAAGAGGTATATTAGGACATTTAGAATTTGGAAGTATCCTAAAAAACCGATTTTGTTGTAGTGTCTCTCTCTTCCTCCTTGGGAGAGATCTCTCTCTCTCACTTCCTCCTTAGGAGATCTCTCTCTCTCTCTCTCTTCCTCCTTGGGAGAGATCTCTC
>NC_037544.1:35913013-35919776 GCF_001531365.2 Cynara cardunculus var. scolymus | reverse complement strand
ATATATATATATATATATATATATATATATATATATATATATATATAGGATTAAGATCAAGGGAGAACCCTAAAAAATAAAAAAACCAAAGAGTTAGATTGAGATGATCCAACCAATGTTGTTAAAAATGTGGTTATAACCATTTTTTAATTAACATATTTTCCCCAAAATTTTTAATTAACACCAGATGATCACTTTTTTTTTAATTTGACATTCGATCATTTTGATATATATTTCCATCCGTTTTTTCATGGTTCTCCGGTTCTTTTATTTTTCACGGTTCTTCCTTGATCTTTACCCCATATATATATATATATATATATATATAGATATATATGTGTGTGTTTGTATATATTGTAAGGGATCCTATATATATATATATATATGTCTCTCTGTATATATATAGATATATATGTGTGTGTTTGTATATATTGTAAGGGATCCTATAAACTATTAAAAGAATAAGATGGAGTGAGATGCATGACCCTTGAGATATTGAAAGACCCCACAAACAACCCCTGATTCCTTCTCTTCCCTTCCCTTCTCTTCTCTCATCCCACATAAAGCTTTCATTTTTTTGCCTTTGTTCTTTGCAAGAACTCACCATCTCTCTCTCTCTCTCTCTTCTTTACTTTTCTCTCTCCCTCTCTCTCTCTCTCATCTCTCTCCAAATACCACCTTTATTCTCCCTAGACCTCACCCCTTAAAAGAAGACGATCCCCCTCTTGATCCTCCTTGTGTTCACAAACAACACCTCTCTCTCTCTCTCTCTCTCTCTCTCTACACTTGAGTAGTGTTTGAAACCCTAGATAAAGAAACAGGAAAATTTAGGGTGCAACCCTCTTTCTTATCTGTTGTTGATCTTTGTTCCAGCATATACACAAAAACCCTATTCAATTCCTCTCTTTTATTAAGGTTTCATTTCTCATATATATATATACTACTCTTAAATCTTGATCATATACATATATATATATATATATTCGATCTGTATACGTACAAAAATGATGGCGTCTGCCTCCGAGTTGAGTCTTGAATGCAAACCCCATAGCTACTCCATGCTCTTGAAAACAATCGGCGATCAACAATTAAGCAACACCCATGATCAAACTCAAAAGATCGAAGAGTTCCTCTCGCGTCTTGAGGAAGAACGACTCAAGATCGATGCTTTTAAGCGCGAACTTCCCCTTTGCATGCAACTCCTCACCAATGGTATAGTGTGTATATATGCATATATATACATATAAATATATATATATATATATATATATATATATAATCTCTTGATATTTGATTTCGATTTTGATTAAATTGGTTGTAAATGTACATTAATTTAAGTTGCATGCATAATAACTTGTAGTGATATGTGTGATATTTTCTGTAAAAAAGCTCAAGAGATTGCATCCAATTTATTGAACTTTTGTTTGATTAATAACTTATAAATGATTCCAATTCATAACTTTTAGGGTTTTCATGAAAAAAAATGTTGATTCACATGTGATTATGCAATCTTTTTTGTCTTTTGCTTTACATGTGCCTTCATGTAACTTTAAATTTTAATTGGTTTTTTTTTTCAAATTTTAAGATCATTCAAAAGCAACCCATGATTCAAGATTTACCCTCAATTTCAAATTCAAAATTTTATGTACAAATATTTGATTTTGATTTTGTTTTTTTGGATCTTGGTTTGATGTTTTGTGATCTTTTTGTAGCGATGGAGACATCGAGGCAACAATTACAAACATACCGTGCGAATCAGGGTTCACCGGTGTTGGAAGAATTCATACCCTTGAAGAATTCGAACCCTGAAGGACCGGAAAAGATGGCACTTTCGAGCGTCTCTGATAACAAGGCGAATTGGATGACCTCTGCCCAATTGTGGAGTCAGGCTAGCAGTACCACCACCACCACCACCAACGCCACTGCCACGGCCGGCACCACCACTGATACAAAAATAACGCAAAATTCAACTGTTTTTACAACAACAGCAAATGAAACCGATATCAGTTTCAATGCGAATAAGCAAAGAAACAACGGAGCGTTTCTTCCATTCTCGAAGGAGAGAAACCCATCCTGCCCGACTCCGGCTTTAACGTTGCCGGATTTGGCACTTGCTTCTGGTGATAAAGATGATCATGAAGATAACAAGAGTTGTTTGAGGGAGAACAGTTCTATCAAAGGCGGTAATGGTGATATTTCCGATAACCAAACCATCACCACCACCACCACCGCCGCCGGAGCCACCACGAGTTCGCAGACTCATAGGAAAACAAGGCGGTGCTGGTCGCCGGACCTCCACCGGAGATTTGTCAATGCTCTTCAGATGTTAGGTGGTTCTCAAGGTGAATTTACCAATATCGTCCCATCTTCATTTCAAAGAAACTTAAATATAAAATATATTTAATTCCTATAAATTTTATGATATTTCATAATTATATCATGATTAATAAATCATTAACTGATATTTATATGAATAATTATCAACAGTTGCCACTCCTAAACAAATCAGAGAGCTCATGAAGGTTGATGGTTTGACCAATGATGAAGTCAAAAGCCATTTGCAGGTCTCTATCTCTCTCTCTCTCTCTACATATATATATATATATATATATATATTTGCGGTTTTATTAAGGAACTCGACCATTATTACAAACTATGTAAACCAATCTTAACCGTTCATCTAGTCTAATGAATATCTGATTCAACGGTGTGTCTTGATAATTTCTTATTATAAAAAGTTAGATCACATGTAAATGAACTATGATAATCTTTTATAAATATCCAAATCATAATAAATAAACTCTCATCATTTCATAAATATCTCAATTAATTGATTTGTATAGTTTATACTAATGGTTAGATTTGTAAAATATATATATAGGGTTGGGCTCACGTGAGACCGTCTTCTTTTTTTGTGAGACCACAAAATTAATACTGAAATTTCTCAGCAAAACATTATGAAGGTAAAAAAATTCAAACATTCATAGCAAAAACACTGTGAAAACTTTACCTTCATAGTGGTTTTTTCGAAGGTTTGATGTTATTTAGATGGTCTCACGAAAACAGTATGATCTTACGTCATCGTAAGTAAATTCATGAAATTGTTAATCTTGTTTGTGTGTGTGTGTAAATTCATATTCTCATCTTGTCGTACAAACCATACAATGATGCGATGTTGTACTTGAGATGTACAGCAAAACTACAGAAACGTCTTTTTGCTTATTTTTTTAGTTTCTGGAATTAATTTATGTTTTTTATTCGACACTTTTTACAGAAATACAGACTTCACACAAGAAGACCAAGTCCAAGCCCACAATCCGCCGGCAACGCAGCACCGCAGCTGGTGGTCCTCGGCGGTATATGGGTGCCACCGGAATACGCCACCGCTGCCGGAGCACAAACCCTCTACACCACCCACCCCAACGCCACCACCACCAACACACATTACTGTACACAACAACTCCCCCAAGACTTCTACCCTACCCCCGTCCTACCACCACCACAACCACCGCACCACCACCACCACCACCATAATACCACCACCACCACCAACCTCCACCACCAGCTCCACCACATGTATAAACCCTCCTCCCACACTACCCAGAGCCAGCCGGACTCCAACGGCCGCGGCGGCACCACCACCACCACCACCGGCGGTGGCAACCGGTCGGAGAGCATCGAGGATGGGAAGTCGGAGAGCGGCGGCAGCTGGAAGGCGGACAGTGGTGGAGAAACGAAGGCGTTGATTTTGAGGGACGAATGTGAAGAAAGCAATGGGAGTGAGATAACACTCAAATTCTGAGGTTAATTATAATTAATTAGCAATTAGATTAAATATTAGTTTTAATTAATTAACTAAAATTCTGGTGCTATAAATCAGGTATTAAGATTTTAGGGTATAGAGTGAGAGGCCAGGGGTAAAAAGGGCATAATCAGAAAGTGACAGTTTGTTTTTTGGTTTTTTAAATCACAATTTGTATGCTTTTTTTAAGGATTTTCTAATGATTAAAGTACAAATATTGGACCATTTGGCTTTTGGTGGTCTTTTGTTTTGACGGATTTGCCCTTTTTGTTTGTTAAATTATTGCATTTATATGTATGGGGTGGGTTAAATGAACTCATTACAACAAGATGGTCTCATGTGATCCCAAGTCTTGTTATACATCATATATAGCATAAATTTACCCGATTAATACGATGGACTATTTCAAAACAATATTGTTTACTTCCAGTCCCATATGCTAAATTAGTCAGTTCGGCCTTTCTTAAAATAGCAAGAACTAAAGCATTAAGAGTAAGATTGGTACGTCAACAAGACCAAACAAAACTAGATATGACTGAACAGACAAAAGATGGATAAGCAGGTAAAAGAATTCTAGAACATCTTACGGTTTTACTATATGGGTTGATTAGGAAATTACTGATCTTGTCATATCTACCTTATTTTCTGTTGGAACAAAACAAAGGCATTTTTGTCCCACTCCACTCGGGTCTTGTCTTGTCTTAATCTAATGTCGCACCAAATGTGAGACAACAAGTTCTTGTATTATCTTGTCCTGTACCGTCTAGTCCAACACGGGTTCGGCCCTACATAGAAGGATACAGTGGCACGGGCCACTGCTTCATGGTTCCTTCGTAAAGGGAAAAAAAATTCGTTTTTGAATAGTGTCACTATATCGTTTTGTTGGTGCCACGATATAGTTTTTGAAACTGAAATGTTTGGGCAAAATTTAAGGGCAAATATGGTAAATGTTCCTACCTTTGTACAAAATGCCTAGGTTCGAGTCCTATTGGCAAACTTGTTCTTTTAGTTTCAATTTTGGAGTTCTTTTATATACTTCGTGTATTTTTAAAAATATACATTGACAAACACGAACATTGGTCTCTTTTTTTTTGGATTAACCTAGATATCCAACCTGCTAAGCGAGCCGACTAATCCTAGAACGACCACCTGCTTTGCAAATAGCTCATAATCACCACATTTGAACCTCCGTGGCCACAAAGGGATTTTTATTCCTCTTTGGATTTGAACCTGAAACCTCCTGGTACTTTGACCTTTGAAGTCAAGCTCAAACCAATCAGACACCACCCTTGTGGTTAAATATTGGTCTCTTCTATGCAACACAGGGAACAACCAACAAATTTATACTAATTTTGTGATGTTTTTCTTTAGATATTTTTTTATAGTCAAATAGTACACCACTTGAGAAAATTTCTGGATCCGCCAATATTCCATCTTACCGAACACGGGGGTGCTTAACTTGGGTATTAATAGGTGAAGAATACGCTTTGATTCGATAAAATGCAATAAACGATCACTTAAAACCGAATAAATATCCATACCCTAATTACATTCCCACAGACGGGGTGATTTTCTCAACGATCTCATTTCTTATCATACGCGTTATCATTCATATTCCCTTAAATCGAACAAAAAAAGAGTAGTTAATAGCAAGCACGGGGGGATCCATTCTATTACCGCTTCATTCCATCGTTTATGGTGTGAAAAATTATAGAGTCGTGAAAGTGTCACCGTATTATTTTGTTGTGTGCAACCATATATATTTTAAAACTATAATGACGACATAAATTTACCTGAAACTACAATGACGACATAAATTTTCCCTTGGTAGAGTTCGTTTGCGCGGCTCTTCTCCCCCCTCGGGACTTCGAAATATTTTGGGTCCGACCCTGATCGCAGATCAAGAACCCTTTCTTGCTTTCTACCAAAGATTATAACCAACCTTACCTCCATAACCCACAAAACATTTACACAAACTTGGTTGGTTTCAACATCTATTTGTGATTTAGAAATATATCTACAATGAAAACAAGAAACTGAGTTTGCATTTGAAATGACAATAATGACCCTAGTCGAAAAGTGGTTATTACATAATCATCCGGTGTTAACCATTGGCATTAGCCAGGAGTCCATCTGTGTCCACTCCATTGTGATTTTCTAGTTCTTTCATTGTTGACCCTACAAGTAACTGCAAGAGCAATGGGGTGGAAGATGATCAATATATCGATGCATATCAAGATTGCAGAAAGTGAGGTTATAATAGTAATTCCAGAGTTTTAGGAGGTTATAAGGGGAAGACCAAACTTTAGGGGTATGGTTGACTGTGACTATTTTTGGGTAACTGAGGGCCAGCTTACGAGCACCAACTAATCCTCGGGAGACCACGAATGACCCGAAGTCATCGCAGGTAAACCTCCATAGCCACAAGGCTTTGGCAGCACTGGATTCGAACCCGGAGAAGATAAGATTCCACTACACCCCCCCTCCTTGGGTTGAAGACCCCCGAATTGAACCACAAGGGTGGTGCCTGATTGGTTTGAGCTTGACTCCAAAGGTCAAAACTACCAGGAGGTCTCAGGTTCAAATTCAAGGAGAAATAAGAATCCCCTTGTGGCCACAGAGGTTCAAAATGCGGTGACTTCAGTCTATCTGCAAAGCAGGTGGTCGCCCTGGGATTAGTCGGCTCTCATAGCGGGTTGGATATCCAGGTTAATCAAAAAAAAAAAACCCCGAATTGTGAATAGGTGTGTGTGAAAAAGTTCTAACCCGATAGGAGTAAGTTTGTATCACATGAGATTTTACTCTAAAGTCACATATGACTTGACCCTTCTTGCAAGTTGACTGTCTTCTCGTTTTTAACCCGAGAGGTACAAAAAACTTGCCAAAAGATTTGGAACTACACATGAACACTTTCATCTAAATACATGTATATATATATATATATATATATATATATATATA
>NC_037544.1:35887153-35911358 GCF_001531365.2 Cynara cardunculus var. scolymus | reverse complement strand
TATTTTAGATTTTTTATATTTAAAATAAGATGTTTATCCTGTATTTGATTGTGTTTATCTGCAGTTAGTTACACGAATTCAGTTATGGGATGAAATCGGATAGAGATGAAATTGTTTAGAGATGAACGGGTTTAAGAGTTTTAAGAGTTTAAGAGTTTAAGAGTTTTTAAGAGTTTTAGCCAAATGCATTATAATATAGTATAGATATATAGGCTTAACCATTTGAGAACCCCACATCTTGATAACTGTGAGAACTATTATCGTAAGGTATTGTTTCACATGATATTATTTCATCTAAGGCTAGAACTTAATATATTGACTAAGGGGATGTTTGACAGTTGCTGAATGGTTTGGTGCAGAATGATTAAGAGGCTCTCATGATATAGTGCAAAATGAAATATAATTGTTTGGTAATTGTTTACAACAAAACTAGGACGCTGAATGGTTAAGGGAGGCCCAGGATACAAAATCATTCAGAGAGTTTTAGAACCATTAAGAGGCAGACTTTTTTTTGCCAAACAAGATTCGCCTCTTAACGATTCAGATGCTGCCTCTTAATGGAACTATTAAGAGGTAAACAAACAACCCCTAACATATATTTGTTTCATACGTATTCAGTTCACAATGTTCACATTGTGAAACATATATATATATATATATATATATATATATATATATATTGTTGATCAATACACTAAATCCAAGCCGTAGATGAAAAAAATCATGTGAAATAGCACATGAGGTACATGTTCTCAGGGTTATCACAATTTTATGGGTTTTCAAATGAAGACCCCTGTATATATATTAATTGAACTTGGTAAAGTCAAAGCAAGAAAAATTGGAGAGGCTAACCTGAAGTTCCTCTTCACAGCTTTTAAGTTTCTCCCCATATTCTTTCATATTAAGAAAACATTTATGCAGCTGCAAGAGACAGAATTATGCAGAATGAATATACTAAAGATTCACAAAGCGGAATACGTAAATAAGAAAAATAAATATTATCGGCATGCACCTTGATCAATTGCTTCTTACGATTTGAAGTGAGCTTTTTAGCAGATGCCAATGCACCCTCTAGTTTCTGCAATCACCAATGAAGTTCAGTAAGGAAGAACCGAAGAAAGTTGAATTGCGAAAAGAAGTTTACAAACCAAACAAAACGAAACCAGTAAATCCCACAGGTAGGATATTTGAAGAGGGAGGGGGGAGTAAGAGCTAGGGGTGTAAACTATTCGAGTGAGTCGATCTTGAACACAAAATAAAACCCGTTTAATTTAATGAGTCGAGCTTTATAACACCAATGTTCGAGTCGGCTCGTTCGAAAACTCAATTAAATTTTTTGAGTCAAATAGAGTCGAGTCGAGTCAAGTCATTCGTGCATACGTTTTTTTGAAGCAAACATGCTCATATGTCCATAAATCATATAATAAAAATATAAAAATTATCGAGTTCGAACCAATAAACGAACTGATCGTGAGTTCGAGCCCACAAACGAGAATCGAGCTCGACCCCTACTTTGAAAACATTATTCGAGTTCGAGCCTGGTACTATTTTTTCAAGCTGAGCTCGAATAACCTACTACTCGACTTGACTCGGCTCATTTACACCCATGTAAGAGCATCTCCAACAGTTTCTCCATAATTTCTCCAAAAATTGAAAGCAAAAGTCAAAATTTCTAAAAGAATTACATTTAACTCCCAACGGTTTCCTCCATTTGGAGATTCCAAATTTAATTATATTGTTAAAATATTTAAATAGTATAAAAAAGTCTCTCTCTCTCTCTCTTCCTTCATTTAATTTTTTTAGAAGGCTGGGGAGTTTTTTATTGGGAAGAATAAAAAAGCCATTCTCTCTCTACCTCAGTTAAACTTTGGAGGATTTTCTAAATTTGTAGAATTTTTCGCACCCCCTCTCTCTCTCCTACTTTCTCCATTTTGGAGAAGCTATTGGAGCAAAAAAAAGAACATAAAAATTCTAATGTTCTCTTTTTCTCCGTTGTTAGAGATACTCTAAGATGTACCCAAACCTAACATCTACTCTAAGGCCCCGTTTGGTTTGCAGGATTTGATAGCATTTGGAGGGATTTGGAATTGAATTCCATTCTGATCCCGCTTGGTTTAAAGGAAGTCCATAATTGAAATGACACACATAGGATTTAGAGATCTCATGGGAGTAGTTGGTATTTCATGGGATTTCATAAGATATGTTTGTTATAATATTTTAAAATATGATAAAAACATTCATTTTGTAATAATCAATTAATAAAACACAATTTAATTATTTTTATAATTATTACGTTATATATAAATAATGTAATTCAATTTATTTCCAAATCCTACAAACCAAACACACCAAAGATCCCAAATCCTTCCACGAAATCTCAAAAACATCCTGTCAAACCAAACGGGTAAGAGGTAGAGAGGTTGTTCGCAGCTTGCAAAACAAATAAATACAAGCACAGGCGAGCAATTTATAGGTGAAAGTGTATGAAAAAACACGCAAAAGACAGTATATCAGAGAAGAATATTTAAGACCTGAGACTTCTCTTGCAGCTTAGATACATGATCACCTCTCTCTTCTACAAGCTCTTCCATGCGAAAAACCTGAAAGATGCAATTTTGCTATCAACACAAGGCAAACACAAAAATAGGTGGACGCCGGAGTATCTGCAAAACTAATGTTGTTACTTTTATTGTATAGAAGTCATATATCACATAACAAACTCCATTTCAAAATTTCAAATTTGTTCGACTTTCAAGTTCCTTAACGATCAAAGTTGATACAAATGTAGTTCACTTTCGATATATACAACAAGACGCATAATCATTTACAAACCCAATAAATTGTACGAACTTATAAACCAGTTTTCATGTGTTTGTGTGAAAATGCGGTGTTTATACAGTGTTTTTTCATATGTAAGACATTCAGAACTGTTTTGCTAACGTTTCACATATGAAACAACATTGTAAAAATGCAACACATGAAAACCGGTTTGTAAGTTTGTACGAATTATTGGGTTTGTAAGAGAAGGGGATACACAACAATAGCTATATCTCAACAATGGAAAAAGTACCATAACTATCTTTTGTTTAAACAGAAACAATTAGCTGTCATATTGACAATTCTCAGAAGTTAAATTAAGCCACGTTAACTTAAATTAGATATTTTTGTACTCTGACATTTGAAAGTTAAAATGTGCCTCCACTCTTATTATTCTTTAGAAAATGGCAAAACATTTATATATTTGGATTGGAGGAAGAACGATCTTCATTTATGTCAGATACCATATCTAAAAAGCTTCATCAACATTCAGCTAGAACACCAAAGGGTCATTGGCCCAGCGGTTGGGTTACCACCAGAGCTCAGCCTCCCTACCGCCAGAGCTCAGCCTCCCAGGAAGTCAAGGTTCAAACCTCACGAAAGGTGAGGAGTGTGTGTGAGTATTAGAGGGATTTCATGCTTTAAAAGAATTCATCTAATATCCATAGGTTTCATTATGTGCCGCTACAAATTCTAAGCCATGTGTTCTCAAAAAAAAAAATATATATATATATATATATATATTGAAACAGTAGTTGGCGATGGTCGTTCAAGGATAAACGAAACAAGTTCCACATCTCCAGTCATGAATAATCTTTTAGCATTATATTGCAATGACTCTACTTATATTTCACCCAAAAAAAAATGCAACCTCTAGGGTTTAGAGTTTGGGGTTTAGAGACAAATGCATCTGTTGAAATTTAGCTTCTCTTGTATTACAACCTCTTGTTTATCCTCTTGCATGAGTAAGGTACGTGGCAATGTGAAATTTAAGCATTACCTCTACCATTAACAGAAGTGAAGAAAAGTCGGGGGATTTATGTTGGGTTTAAGCTTGTGCTTTATTGTTGTATTCAAGTGTTTCTCCTTTGTTAATTTTGCCTTAGTAGTTGTAGGTATAAATAGTTTTCTTAATTGTAATTAGTGTAAGGATTCTCATTTGTAACCATTCTTGAAAGTTTAATACAATTACTTTTGGCTAAGATTCTCTCTAATTGTTCATCTTTTCTACTTTGCTAAAGTGATAATCTGATTGAAGAGTCTGGGAATTACAATTTCTATCAATAAGGTCTAAACTTAAACTAAATCAAGTGACTAGGGTCAGCTTCAGGGGAAAACCGCCAAAAAGTTGATAACTGAGAACACCCTAATAACTACTCACCTGTGTACATAAAGTAATTTGTCTGGTATGCACATGTGCATAAAAACCAGAAAACATCTTCAATTACTTGTATACACATGTGCATACCGTACAGATGAATGGTTACTAGTGTTCCTTAGTTTTTCAATTTTTAGGGGGGGTTTCCGACAGAAAATGGAAAGCAGTGAGTAAAATAGTTAAAGGAGAAAGAGGATATTTGCAACCATATATCATTTTATATCCAATTTCGCTAGATGTTAAAAAGCCCCAACATGGAATATTGACATGGTACATAGTGCATGCCCATAAGATGAAGTTTTGTTTGACTACATAACACTTGAATAACTTGATTATGAGCATCAGGTTACATATTAACGAAGATTAAAAGAATTGGAATAAGCAAATTCAAACCTCTTTTTGGAGTTCTTCTATTTTTTGGCGTGAAACATCGAGTTGCTTTGCAACCTGATAATATATTAACAGAATAATCACATAAGAAAGGAAAATTTTGGCGATGCTGGATGCTTAAGAATTGTGCACTCGGGTGTCCAACAGAAAAGTAGTGGATCGCTACCTGATCCTGATCTCCATGACTTGACCCTGATGGATGCTCTCTGCTATGGCGCTCACTGAGATCAGAAGTGAAAAAGGGACCAAGGAGAATAAATAATTAAAAAAGTGCGACTTATATGCAACCTTGTTTTGATTTCAGTCAAACATGCATAGCGTACATTATATCATGTTTACAATTTTTGGGCATATGTATAGACGTTAAACAGCATTAATGTGATTTTGTTGGCAAGCTTGTTTAAGCATAATGTGATAGTGAAATTTGATGAATGGGAACCCCAATAGTATTTAGCCACAAGGGTAAGAAGTGAAGTTATTGTTGTTTTATATCTCGTATCCAAATAGCTCCTCTTACCATGCCTACTCAATGAACGTTCCCCTTCCGGCCTTACCATAAAGAACTTTTTCATATACAACATGTACGAAATTGTTAATGAACATCTACATATGGCATCATCCATATATTAAGACTTGTTTGTTAACAGCTTAATGAACTTAATGAGACTCACACCTTATTCCGTCAGCTATACATGACTGTTTGGTAGTGGCTAAATGACAGAAAAAGTGGCTTATTCAGTAAGCTTCTAGACGGAGCTTTATGCTAATAGCCAAAAAAATTCCACACATGCCCCTCCCAATTAAAAAACACAGTCCTTACATGTATGAAAAAAATCCTCTCACTCTATACAAGCAGATTAATCCACACAGTCAGGTTTATCCTACCGGACTTAATGGAAAACCAACCAAACAGCCCCATAATGTCAGATATCATAAAATAACTGAAACAAAGGTCCTGCACTCGGACACCATGATTACCAAAAAAGACAACAAAAATCTTTACTAAAGAATGGTCGTAAATGGCATAAAAGGCATGATGTTCAGAAACCAATACAAGTATGCAGCTTATAGACGAAGCACAAGATTCTATAACTTATTCAGAAAGGAGGTTGCACGATCAGCAAGATATAGCAGGTATAAAGTTTGATGAAATCTGATCTTACCCATTTGCTAATTTAGCCGTTTGATCTTTATATTTGTTCCCGCTTCTATGATGAATGTCACTTCTCCTCATCTCTTTCACTTGATCCCTGTCTAATTGTCTGTCCTTTTCCCATGCCTGTTCATGATCTCGTTCATGCTCATGTTCAGTGCCATCCATATCTTTATCTCGATCATGTCCCCTATCCCTGTCAACAAATCGTTCCCTTGACCGATCAAGATCACGTGCACGGTCATATCCCCTTTCTTTATCCTGATCACGATCTCGAGACCATTCTCTATTTTGATCCCTAGACCGATCTCTCACACGGCCATAGTCTCTCTCTCTATCTCTATCTCTACCCCTGTCCAACTCCACATCTCGGTCATTACGTCGAAAACCGTCCCGACCAAAATTTGACCTCCCACCTCTAGTCTTCACTTCATTCACTTTTACAACTCGTCCATCAACGGTCTGATAGAGATTCAGTATGTCAAATAATTAAGACAAACCACAGCTGAAATTTTGAAATGAATTAAAAGACGTGTAAAATGCATATCATTGATGACCAAAAAACATCAACATATAACCAACTGGCAACTGCAAATACCCTTCCGTCCATATCATTAATCGCATCAACTGCAGATCGGGGATTTGTAAAAGTAACAAAACCATAGCATTTTCCACCTATTCCACGGTCGTTGATTATCTGGAAGTGAAATGTATAAGCAAACAGTATTAGGCGATCTCATATACATGAAACAAAATGACAACATAAAACTGAAAGCCCAAAGAAGTAGATAAACAACTCGCTTTTCCAAGCACAAACCAAATATAGAGTGAAGAACAGAAGAAGTTCGTAGTTCGGCATCAAAGTTTTAGTTGTTTCACATTGTCAGTGGTGCCAGGGATTTGCATTCCAGCAGAGGCTGCACCTAAAGTGGTGGAACCCTATCATCAGGGGTTGGCAGTAACAGTATCATAAAAGAAGGTGATGCCAAGACCAAAGCTACTGGATGCTGACCCAAGTTCCATTTAGACAGAGTGGGACCCACTGGGGACACAAAAGAGTTCCTAGTGAGTGGTTTAATCAGTTGTCAAAGGTTAAGCTTCCCGCCCGCAAAGTTGTATTGCAATCTCTATAGGCACGCTTAAATGCTATGGTACTAAACCAGGCTTGCTGTCACTTAACCTTAAGGTATCGTTTGGCAAGCAGACATTATTGGACTGGACCAGAACGGGACAAAGAAGGTAGGACTAGACAGGACATGACAATACTGGACAAGTCTGTTAACTAGATTTTCCCATAGTGTAAAAAAAATTAAGGTTGTAAAAGGTGCCACCGTATTATTTTGTTGGGTTGTGACTGTGTATTCTTTGGAACTACAATAATAACACAAGTTTCACTTGGTAGAGTTGGTTTGCACGGTCTTTCTCCCTTCTAGGAGCGGGGTTGAATCCCATTTGTATCATTTTGCTTAGTTTTTAGCTTTTAGTTTCAGGTTTATTATGTTTCAAAAAGATTTGGATAAAAGATTCGAACACAAGACCTCACATTCAAAAGGCAAGGAACTAACCAACAGACCAATGATGAGTTTGTAAGCATCGTCCATAGTTTCATTTTTTATAGTCAAATGGTGCAACCACTTGAAAGTTTCTAGGTCCGCCTCTAATTAACAATTCAATTGACGTAGTGCAATATGATGTTAGTAAGGTCCATGGGGATTTCATGGATGAGGAATAGCTATTAAATGTTTAGATGAAGTCATGCCATACCCCCATAGATCTCTCCACAAATATCTGACTCACTGGTTGTAAGAACTCCTGAGTACATTATAGCCATCAAACATTTTGAAGAGGTCGTTGCACAGATTAGTTAACTCAGTGGACATCCCTTCCAACCCCACATAAAAATCTTTAAGATCTCCAGGCTTTGTGTTTCATATTTCATCGGCTTTAGAGGATGAATGAGGGGATCTTTGAGCAACTACATAAGTTGGCTATGGGGTCTGTTCCCTCTTTTAACCCTGTAGGTGAGTTGGTAGAAGTCATACATTCCGTAAGACTGAGAAGTGTGCTTCCTTACAGAATCCTCACAACCTCACCACTAACATTAAGTTTTAAACTTCCATGGCAGTAAACAATTTGGCTCATTCCTTAAAAGATTTTTTATGCCCAATAGAAGGCAATGTTTTATGGCAGATAAACGAAGTTACTGAAAATAAAGTAAACATTGATAAAATTACATGGTGAGCTTAATCTGACTTATCCAGTTCTATCTTAATTCTCAACTCCAGGACAAATATTTGAAAACCTTTAAAATATACTTTTGTAAAGATTCTCATATGATGAAAAACACTAGCAACGAATGGAGTTCATTCATAGTTATAACTAATAACCCTTCCAATATATGCACAGTTCAAAGCCATTGATTACCAAATTCAAAATTGATATCTACACTTCGTTCAATTTCTACTGGCGATAGAGTTTAATCGCGGTCATCAAATCTTCCTCAAAATGTGAGCAAACTCACACCGACTAACTTCAAAAATTCATTAGACCTCAGAATCAAAATGTTCATCTTCTTACATACAGATGAATAACACAAAGCAAACACATAAAAATCAACAAATTAAAAAAAAATACAGAGAAATGAGAGTGTAGATACATATATGCATATCTCTACGCACAAATCCACACACACTCTTACATACATACATACATACATACATATAAGCGCATATACCTTGACTGCGATTATTTGGCCGTAGAGATCGAAGACACTTCGAATGCTATCTTCAGTAGCATCGTAAGGCAGGTTGCCGACATAGACGGAGGTTTCGTCGTCGATCGTCATTTCGTCCACCACCAAAACCTAATTCACCGGAAATAAACAATTACCGGACGTCGAGAGTCAATTTTACAAAATTGTTTCCCGACGCAACGTTGGGTTGTACCTTATCGTACAACTCAATAATGCAATGATTTGATTTTGTTAAAAAAATTGCCAAAAAAAGAAAAGAAAGAGAGTTTCAAGTTAACCAATCCAAAATAAATGTAAATATTTTTATTTTAGTTTGGTTTATAAATAAGTGTAATATGTATATTTGTAAGATCCTATATTATTATTTTTTTAGTAACCTAGATATCCAACCTGCTATGCGAGCTGACTAATCTCAGGGCGACCACCTGCTTTGCAGATAGCCCGGAGTCACCGCATTTGAACATTCGTGTCCACAATGAGATTTTTATTCCTCCTTGGATTTGAACTTGGGACTTCCTGCTACTAGGGCTGTAAACGAACTGAACGAACACGTACGGAGGCTTGTTCATGTTCGTTCGTTTAACTTAACCGAACAAACGAACGAACACGAACGGTAAACGAACGAGAATCTTTGTGTTCATGTTCATTCGTTTAGAAATAAGGTGTGTTCGTGTTCGTTTATGTTCGTTCGTTAACATGCTAAACGAACGTAAACGAACGAACATAAACGAACGGGCTAAACGAACATAAATAAATATTACTTGATTTCAAAGTAAATAAATAAAAGATTGTATATTAAATTTAATATATAAACGAACATAAGGGTGCGTTTGGTGCGCAGACAGGACAGGACATGACAGTTGTTCAGCGTTTGGTAAGACATGACAGGACATGACAGAACTGGTTAAAATGACCAATTTACCCCCAGTAAGCTGTTTAGTGTTTTTTCACTAAAATGTTCCAAAAATTAGATGGAGTCACTAGCATAAATCAAGTAGCATAAATCAAGTAGCAAACTGTCAGCAAATATGAACAATTACAAGATGAACAACTTGATGCAGGGGCAGTGGGTTCATCATCTTCATCCACAATATCAAACACATTTACCATAAATCAAGTAGCAAATACGATATCAAACACATTTACCACAAATTGATGCAGGGGCAGTGGGTTCATCATCACATATGAATATTCATCATCTTCATCGAGAAGCAAAGACCCCCAAAATTGGATTTCAGAGCTTAAATCCATCGAACAACAGTCGAGAAGCAAAGACCATACGACTAAATTTACAGTTTCTAAGCAGTCGAGAAGCAAMAGTCGATTAGAAATCGAACGACTTACCAGTCGAGAAGCAACAGTCGATTGGATATGGAGAGAAGAGTTCGGTACCGTCGATTGGAACAGTGGAGAAGATAAGAACGCCGATTGGAACTCGCCGTCGATGGTCGCCGTCGATGAAAGAAGCGATGGAGTCGTTGATCGATGGAGTCGTTGATCGATGAAGCGATGGAGGCAACAGGGTTAGGTCTTGTGAGAGCCGGGTAGGGGAAAAAGGGTAATGAGGGAAAAAGTGTTGTGTTCCACTTAGTTCTAGGGGGTAATGGTTGAACAAGCTTGTCCCATGCTTGTCCAACTTAGTTCCACATCCAGCCACACCAAACGTAGGACAAGTGTGTTATGTCATGTCCTGTCCCACCCTGTCCAACGTACCAAACGCACCTTAAACGAACGTAAACAAACGATAAATGAACGAACGTAAACGAACGGTAAATGAACGAACGTTCACGAACATAAATGAACGAACGAGAATCTTGTTCATGTTCGTTCGTTTACCTAAACGAACACAAAAAATTGTTTATGTTCGTTCATTTATTAAATAAACGAACTTTCCGCCGAACGGTTCACGAATGGTTCACTGAACGTTCGGTTCGTTTACAGCCCTACCTGCTACTTTTGACCTTTGGAGCCAAGCTCAAACCAATCAGGCACCACCCTTGTGGTTAGATCCTACATTATTTGAGAAGGGATATTAAGGTTGCTTTATGATCAGATATCTTTTATATCAAATGTGTTTTAACACTGTGAATTCATATGTGAACAAAGCGGACAATATCTGATATGGTTGGCTTGGATGTTATAAAGGGTATCGAGATTGGGAACCATACTTGTGTATTTGCGAAAACATATGGCCTCCAAGGGGGTGGATTGTAAAATATCACATCGGTTGGGGAGGAGAACTAAGTAGAGCTGATCAGTTGCGGGCTTAACCTTTTTTTTAGCCGACGGGTCTAATATAGTAAAACTAAGCCCGTTTTTACGGGCTTGAAAACGTACTCATATCCGCCCTATAAACGAGTCGAGCCTGACCACGGGCTAACGGGCTTGATCTATTTTTTTATCCAACATACCTCATATGGTAAAACTAAACCCGTTTTTACGGGCTTGAAAACTTACCCATATCCGTCCTATAAATGGGTCGAGCTCGACCAGGGCTAACGGGCTTAAAAATCTTGTTATATTTTTTCCAACTATTTTTTTTATTGTCCATGTCCGCACATTAATTTTAACAAGTTAGTCCAGGCCCGCCCATTTCTTCGAGAATGGTAATCCAAGGACGGATCTAGCGTGTCATCCCGCCCATTAACAACTCTAGAACTAAGGTTGACTTATAAGGAACTGGATATCTCATTTATCACACGCATTTTGAAATTGTGAATCTATGTGTGTACTTTGGACATAGCAGACAATATACAGTATAGTTGGTGAGGATGTTACAACATTTTTTAAGTAATTTTATTTTTCTATTCCTTCATTATGAGATGGATAAAATATATTTCTTTATTATTAAGGATAAAATTGTTCTTTAACTAATTAAAAAATTGTAATAATGAAGTATTAACCGGTTATCATGCTGATGTGACGAGTGATGTGGTATCCAACTCAGTATTATTTGCTGACGTGGTAAGTGACATGGATTTTCTTAATCTAAACTTAGTCTTTTTTTAATCTAAAATTAGTTTTCAACCGGTTATCCGGCTACTTAAATGTTCAAAATTTTACATCTTAGGTACCAAAATGAAAGTTTTGAAAGTACGTTACCCAAAATAAAAACCAAGTTAAAGTACGTTTCTTTTTCATACAATTTGCCCGTCGGAGATATTCTTATCCTATAAAAGTTATCTTTACAAACTAATTGGTATGTGTACCAATCGTATCAATTAAATTGATACCAATTTCAATTGGTTGGTAGTATCTTACCGAGTATGCAAACTTGGTTAATACACGGTATTGAAAGTGGTGTACCACAGTAGTACCATGGTAATGACTTGATTGTTTATTAGTTTTTTTTATGTATTGAATATTAAACTTTGTACTTTTAACTATTTTGTTTGAACGTTAGAATGTTTGCAAGTTTTATTCTTTGCAATTAGAAACCCTTAAACATCACATGTGTAGCCTGAAAACTCAAAACGTCACCCGAAATTTGACCATAATGCAAGTTTTCATATATTAAAATAAAGTTGAGACAAAACCAGTATAAATATGTACCAACCAAAAAAAATTGGTACCAGGTACATGGTATTAGATTTTGCATATCAGTTATAATTAGCTGATAAATGATAACTTGATAACGTACTAGGTCCACCTAGGGTTGTAAACGAACTGAACGTTCAGCGAACCGTTCGTGAACCATTCGACATGATGTTCGTTTATATTCGTTTACTTAATAAATGAACGAACGTGAACAAATTTTTTTTTTGTTCGTTTAATTAAACGAACGAACATGAACAAGAGCCTCATTCGTTCATTTACAGTTCATTTATGTTCGTTTATATATCAAATTTAATATATAGTTTTTTATTTATTTACTTTGAATTCAAATACTATTTATTTATGTTCGTTTAGCTCGTTCGTTTGTGTTCGTTTAGCATGTTAACGAACGAACATAAACGAACACGAACACACCTGATTTCTACATTCATTTGTTTATGTGATTTTTTGTTGTTGGTCAAAATCCCAAATGATGGAGTTTTTTACCATCAAATCTGCTTCATGGTAAAGGGTGGTTTTGTTTGTAAATCTTTGGAGACATTGAAGCAATTTATGATGATGGTAGGTGCTTTTGATTATTTTGATGTCAAACATGTTTGTTTGATTAAATTTGATTGAGAATTATGTAATTATAATAGGGTAAATTGCATGAAAAAGTATCGTACTTTGACTTGATTTTTATTTTTGGTAACGTACTTTCAAAACTTTCATCTTTATACATAAAATGTAAAGTTGTAAACATTTAAATACATGGGTAACCGGTTGAAGTATTAACTATTTCTTCTAATAAACCACAATACATAAAAACTAATTTTAGATTAAGATATCCATGTCAGCAAATAATACTGAGTTGGATACCGCATTACTCATCACATCAACATGGTAACCAGTTAATGCTTCAACCAGTTACCCGGATACTTAAATGTTTAAAAACTTTACATCTTAGGTACCAAAATGGAAGTTTCGAAAGTATGTTACCCAAAATAAGAATCAAATTAAAGTATGTTACTTTTTCATGCAATTTGCGCAGAAATTTGAGTTTATTAGAGGAACAATAAGTAAATCCTTCGATAAACTCTGAGATTGTGTAGAGTCTTCTCTTAAGCTGTATTTCGACCCTTATTTGCTTGGATCACGAAACGACCTTGAGGATAATCTCAGATTCTCGGTGATGATTCTGATAAAATCGTTTCATTTTAAACTTAGAGAATCGTAATGACTTCTATATTAAATGCGAGAATAACTTCTCATTAATTGAAAATGATTGTTGGAATAATTAATGAACGGATAATTACACATCAGTACTGGTATAACGCGGATCAGAAGGGAACTCAGAAGTACTTTGTTGTCTGAAGCTTAGAAGCACTTCAGTATCAAAAACTTCTGAATAAGACTCAAAGGCTTCTGAATAACCAAGTAAAGAAGGTTTACTGCCTTCTAAATTTCACTTAGGACATTGAGAAGCTCGATTTCCGCAAGCAATTCTCTTCACTGCAAGTCACTGGGGCCCTGCCTCATGGACCTCGCCATATGGCGCCATCTAGGGATCTCGAGTTTTTAGTTAGTTTACATGAGTGTGCACTTCAGACCTCATAGCCTTGTTACAGCTTAATTAGCACCCCGTATGTTATTGTGAATCCAATTACATAAAATGAACCGATGATTGAAAAATACGAAAACACAAATGTTTTTGTTTTTTTGCAATTTATGAGCAAAGAATTAATAAGTATTGTAATTACGTCTTAAAACCTAACATGTGTTAGATTTACTCATTTTGTTCGGTTTGATTTGGTTTTTATTGTTGTAGCTTCAGACAGATCACACTTGCCTTTTCCTTGCAAACAGACCACCGTTTTTTTTTTCCAGAAATGCACTACACTTTGCATGAACATTTTTTTTGTTGATTAACCTGGATATTCAACCCGCTATGTGAGCTGACTAATCCCAGGGCGACCATCTGCTTTGCAGATAACCTAGAGTCACCGCATTTGGACCTCCATGATCACAAGGGGATTTTTGTTCCTCCTTAGATTTAAACATTTATGTTATGAACGAAAAAGGTTACAATTTTATACGACTAGTTTTGAAAATAAAAAAACAAGCCAATTGGTTTGGTTCTAACGTTTCACGTGTTTGAATTTCTACATACATGTAATTGGTCAACAAGACAACAAGCCATTTTTACATAACTAGTTTTGAATTGGTTCCATCGTTGATTGTCGTTGCCGTCACTGTCATTGTTGTTGCTGCAACCACCACCATCATTGGCGTCGTCAATCACCACCAACACCATCCACCGCAGAAGATGGACCTAGGAGTTTTTTTTTAGTGATGACATTATTTGACTGTAAGAAATAAATGGATATTTTTTTCATTTATCAATATTTTATTAGCTATATTCAACAAACTTCAAAGTCAAAAGTATCAGGAGATCTCAGGTTTAAATCCAAGGAGGAATAAAAAATCCTCTTGTGGTCACGGAGGTTCAAATGTGGTGACTCTGGGATATCTGTAAAGCAGGTGGCCTCCCTGGGATTAGTCGGCTCGCATAGCAGGTTGGATATCCAGGTTAATAAAAAAAAAAAAAACACACACACACACATATTACAATTCATTTTGACATGTTCAGTTTCATTTCATGTGGTTTGTTAAAAATTACGTTTTTCGTTCCTGTAGTTGTTAATAATTAAAATTTTTATCCTTATGGTTTTGAAATTGTAGTTTTTGTTGGTTTGTAATTCATTGCTATTTTTGTCCATAAGACTAAGGGGTCGTTCACCAAATGCTTATTAGGTAAGTGCTTATTGGGTGTCACTTACATTCTGGGTGAACATGACATGTACTTGAAATCTTACCAGATAAGAAGCATAACAAGGACCAAAAATTTTACTAGATAAGAGAGAGAGAGAGAAGACTCTTATCTAGTAAACACTTACCAACGATCCATTTTGATGACCAAGAATCCTACCTGATAAGTTAAGTGAAGGTAGCGCTCTTGCCGGTAAGCGTTTGATAAACAACCCCAAACACTTTCTTTTAAGTATGACTGATGAAAATAACAATAAATTGTAAATCACAAGAACGAAAATATCAATACATTTTAAATTTTAAGAACGAAAACAACAATAAATTAAATATCACATAAATGAAAATCCTAATTTGAAAAATATAAACAATAATAATTTCGATTTTCGACCAATGATGGTCAAACCGGCCTGAGACCAGTAAGGACCGGTTATAGGACCGAAATCTGGAACTGGTTATGGATTTAGGGTGTTTCGTTGGACCGGGACCGGTTATGGACCGGCTCGGCCCGACCCGATTTTTCAAAAATGTAGCTATTTTTTAAAAAAAATGTAATCGTTGTTTTTCAAAAAACTAGCCATTTTTTGTCCTTTTTTTGTATTTTTTGCTTTATAAACACTATATATAAGTGTATTGTTGAGGGATTTACATACCAAGTCATCGATTCGCAAAAAACGTTCACAATTATCGGTTTCTCGTTATATTTTGTAAAACAATGTAATTTTAATTATAAAAAAATGTACTTTTAAAGTGTATTTGAGAGACCCAATTACAAATTTTATAATGTATTAAAAAATTATATATCATTAAAAAAATAAAAATAAAAATATTATTTTTTACTGACCTAGACCGACGGCACATAACCGGTTACAATAAAGCTTGACTGGGCTCAAATTTTCGGCCAGGACCGGTTATGGCCGGTTATGAGAAATCTTGGGACCGGCCCGGCTATTCGACCCTGATGTTTATAAATTGCAATTTTCATTCTTACGATTTTACAAATTATTGCTATTTTTCGTCCCTGGATTAATTTATGTCTTAAAGTACAAAGGACCAAAACAGTAAATAACTGTAAAGTACATGGACCAAAACAACAATAAATTATAAATCATATGAAATATGAGTGAGTTAGAAATCGTATGAACAAAAACGATAATTTCTAAATCATATGGACTAAAATCACAATTTTAACAAACCAAAGGGATGAAAATGTAATTTACTCTTAACAATTTTCACTCGACCGTTAATTACGCATCGATCATCAAATGGCCGGAATCGGCTCTTTCGGAGGCTTTGCATAAAAAACGTCGAGATATTTCGATCAAATCAACAAGCAGCGCAAGAGATCGGAGACCGGAGATACGAATAGAGACGAGATCGAGCTTTAGAGACAGAAAATTTCATATCATTTCAATGTCGAATTCGCAGTTTCTGAAAACTATTTTAGATCCGAAGAAAAACTGGTTCGCCGCTCTTCACAAGAAAACTCTCGCGCATCGGCTTAGCTTAATGGGTCAGAATCTCATATCTATATCTCTCTATGTGTGTGTGTGTGTGTGATTATTTGTTCATATACCTGTGATTGTGTGTATTTAACCATTTTAGGTGTGTGTTTGTAGAATTTTTTGGCGTTCCATTTTTTGAAGATCTGCGTGTGATTATTCTTTTATGATCGAGCATTTTATGAAATTGAAGGAGATATATATATAGTGCGAATCGTGTTCTTTTAAAATTTTGTTTGTGGATGATGATTGCATGGTTATCTGTACATATACCTGTGATTGTGTATATTTAACCATTTCAGGGGTGTGTTCTGTGAGTTTTTGGGAGTTCCGTTTCTGAAGATTTGCGTTTGATTGTTCATCTATGATCGATTATTTTATTATAATCGAAGGAGTTACATATTGTGCGAATCCTTTTTTTTTTGTTTATGGATGATGATTGTGTGGTTATCAGTACACAAGGATGGATCCATAATTTTTTTTCAAACGGTAGCATCATTTGACTGTAAGAAAAAACTACAGGAAAAAAGTTTCAAACAGTGACACGGTTGACTATAAGAAACAAATATATGGATTTTTTTCAATCGATAGCACTATTTGACTAAGAAAATAACACTAACAAGATTTGAATTTGGGTCTGGAGTGGAATATAAGCCTTGCAAACCAACTCTACCAAATAAAACTTGTTCTCATTGTTGTTTGAAAATACATATGGTGGCACACAACAGATTAATACGGTTGCACCTTTCACGAACCTAAATTTTTTTACCCTTCGACAGAGAAATAATACGGTGGCACGTGCCACCGTAACCACCATGGTAGGTCCGCCCATGACTGTACATATACCTGTGATTGTGTGTATTTATCCCTCTTTTAAGTGTGTGTTTGGTGAGTTTTTTGGAGCTCCATTTTTGAAGATTTGCATGCGATCGTTCATCTATGATCGAGTATTTCATGAAATCGAAGGAGTTACGTATTGTGCAAATCCTTTTTTTTTTCAATTTTTGTTAATAGGATGGTGATTGTGCATTAAACATGAAAATTAGGGTTGCGATATGACGATCTATTCGATCCGATGGAGTCTTTGGATATCAAGGAAGCACTTAACAGGCTGCCTCGTGAGATTGTTGATGCTAGAAACCAGCGAATTTTGCGTGCCATGGATCTATCGATGAAACACGAGTATCTTCCCAAAGATCTGCAGGTCCGTTTTTTCTATATACTTCGTCGATTGTACAACAAATAACATGAAAATGCAATATACGTATGTGTTTGTTTTTATTTTAGGTAAAAGTACTTCGGAAAAATTACACCTACTTTACACACCAAAGTGTTGCATTTTCATGCAATTTCATTTGTAAACTAGGTTTCACATTGTTATACCCCAGGGATTTTAGTAAATAAGTCAAATAAAGTAGATTATAGTACAAGTAGCTAATGCTTAAGGGGTTGTTTGACAATTGTTGAATGGTTTTGTAAGTGGTCAGAATGATTGAGATGCTCTCATGATATAGTGCAAAATGAAACATAATTGTTTGGTAATTGTGTACAATGAAATTAGGGCTCTTAATGGTTAAGGGAAATCCATGATACAAAATCATTCAGAGGGTTTTAGAACCATTAAGAGACATACTTTTTTTTTGCCAAACAAGATTCACCTCTTAACGATGTAGATGTTATCTCTTAATGGAATTATTAAGAGGTAAACAAACGACCCCTAAATGTTACAAGTTGGTAATGCATGGGTCTAGTAGAAATAGGTATGAGATGATCTAGGAGATTCTAGCTTCTCGAAAGTCAGAAACCTAACCGTAACCCTTCGATTTTCCCATTAATTATTAGATTTCTTTTGCAATTCCATCCTCTTTCCTTATTTATTTATTTATTGGGAAAGATTTTAGTCCATCAAAACGACATTGAATGCAACAATTTACTCGGTAAGTGCTTACCGTGGTAAGAGTCGTCGCCCTCCCTTTACCGGGTAAGACTCTTGGTCCTTGTCTCGCTTTTACCGGGTAAGATTCTTGGTCCTTACCATATTCATCCAGTGAGGTAACGTGACTTGGTAAACGCTTACCCGAGTAAGCGTTTGGTAAACGACCCTAAGTCCTAATTTAACATTTTTAAGTGTCAAAATTCCTCTTGAAATCAGACATGAAATTGTTGTTTTGTCCTTCTTACAGGCACGACAGACACCATTCAGGAGTTATCTTGCTCACATGCTGGCTCTGGTAAGTCAATAAGGAATTTGCATTATTGTTTAACGACTGTTCACCAAATGCTTAAAGGGTAAGAGTTTACTGGGTGTTATTTACCTTACCGAGTTAGCATGACAAGGACCAGAATCTTACCTGGTAGGAGGCATAATAAGGATCGATAATTTTATCCGGTAAGTGAGAGAGAAGAGAAACTCTTACCCGGTAAGCGTTTACTGAATGAAAGACATTTACCAACAATTCCGTTTTAATTGCCGAGAAATTACCCGATATGATAAGCGAAGGTGGTGACTTTTGTTGGTAAGTATTCACCGATGAGCATTTGGTAAACATGCATTCAATGAAAAGTTCCAATTATGCCCCGTATTTATCTATTGAAAAGAGTGAATATAAAGAAAGATGAATTAAATAAGGGGTGGGCTAAATAGACTCTTACTTATAAATTTCCTCGTCACACATCTCAACATTAGCACCTATTTTTTTTATATATATTTTTAATATATGATTTGACCTAATTCTTACATAAAACGGTAAAAGAGGTGCATATAGCGTTATCCTTGAAGCATCTCCAATGAAGTTTCTTATAAGAACTTTTTTTTGTACTTTTTGGTGTCAACTCATTTCCAACTCATCAAATTAAGAACTCTCTAAAAAATCCACAATTGTAGTTCTTAAAAGAACTCTTTTTTGTGGGTCTCATTGATGTTTTCAACATCAAAAATTATTATATTAATATATATATATATATATATATTAATAATTATAAAATCAAGAAAATAAAAAATGTCACTTCTCACAACTTTATGGTAAGAAACAATGTTCTGGTTCAAGCACCTAAAGGGTATGAAGTTCTTATAAAAACCTCTCTATAATGGTAGTTTTTACAAGGCGTTATACTTTTTGCCAATAAAAAACTTACATCGGAGATGCTTTTAAATAAATGTGTATTAAATAAAGTAACGATGTGTCATGAGTTGATTGGTGGGACATGCAGGAAACATGGAGTTTGGGAAAAGGTGATATGTATTCCGTCCATTGATAGGATATACACATAAATTTTCTCTTATCTCTTAATGTCTTTGTGAGAACCCAAGGTCACGTACCAATTAACTTAACACACAAACATAAGACTTGGCACCAAATCTGCCCTTCTTCTTTCGGATTATGCCAAAGTCCTATACTCATCCCCTGGCTCCCATCGGGCAGTGAGTATGGCAGCCCCTCCGGTTGTCTCACCCGGACTCCATGGGATATCGACAATCGGCGCCCAAAACACACCACAAAATAATACAAGCAATAGGACCAATTCGAGGTGATAATTTAGAACTAACATGAATCATGGATAAACAATAAAACATCATAGCATATATAATCACAAAGTACACACATATGTCCACATAAACTCACAATGTTGTTTAATGAAATCGGTTGATCAAACCGGAAGCCAAACCGAAAGGTCGAATCCTAACTCCCGTTCAGTGGTTGGAAAGCACTTCCAAGGCCTTAATTATGCTTAAATAACACCTGAAGTTCATATATAAAGTCTTATTAGCAATGCACAACAATAAAATAAAATTAACCCTTTTTAATTCAAGTTTTCTACTTTAGTTTTCTCCTTACAGCACCTACTTGCAGACCTGTTTTGAACTTCTTAAACTCAAAATTATTAAATGACTTTCAAATATGAATTATAGAATTTTTTCTTACCTTTCCAGAGCCTATTTGTACATATTTTTAGGATTTTTCTACAATTTTATATGATTTTTCTAAAACAGTTCTTATACCAAGACTTTCAAACTCGAAAATAACTATTTTTCACCTTTTCAAGTTAAACTCCAAACCATTTTGTACCAAATTCTTATATTAGTCTTATATTACCATAATAACTTATATGAAATCATCATGAATCCATCATTATTTTGCTAAACATTCACCTAGTTCATCTTCATATAAGGTTGACTATCAAAAGTCAAACTTTCCCAAACCATATCATGTATACACAACTATTTCTTGTTATCTAATCATGATTTCCACAAGATAATAAGTTATGTATTACATATCCTACACAATATCAAGATTTCAGCTTATTATTCTCAACATGCAACCATAATTTCATGATTTCTTGAACTCAAAGTGAATACATTATCAAAAATGGAAGCATACCTTCAATGGGCGAGATTGTGCGCAAAGTACAAAGATATAAATTACCAGAAATCAGACATATCATCCATAAAAAGATGGTATGCAATCCATGCATTGAACCTGGGGATTAACTATCCGAAACGAACTCTCTTTTTTACAGGTAAAAAGGGAGAGAGCAGAACGTGAAGCTTTAGGAGCGTTGCCTCTCGAGCAGCGTACAATGCCGTAATTTTTTCATTCGTTGAGGCCACTTCCGGTTTTGTTGCAAATAAACAAATGATAAGCCCACCAATGTCAACTTTATTTTTTGTTTTAGCGTCCGTTGTTAGATTCAGCAGGAAAATTAAAAATTATTTAGTTTCGTTTAGCCTTTTTGGTGCGTCACTACATGCTTTTGGTTATTCATCTTTAAACTTTAATAATAATAGATATCGAAAATAGGGGCTTTTTACCAACATAAACTGGGTAAACGCTAACTGAGTAAGATTGTGACATGGGTAACCGTTGACCGAGTAAGATTGTATTTCCTTCCTTACGGAGTCTTCTCGTCGGTTAGAGAATGTATGGTAAACGAACTCACCTCTCATCGGGTAAGTCTATCTTATCCGGTAAGAGGGGGTCGGTCAACAATAGTAAACAAACCAAAAGGTTATTGGTAGCCTTTCTGGAGGGTCAAAGGTTCAAATCTCATCATAAGTGAGATGGGTATCTAAGTGTTTGCCATATATTTATTTTATATAATTTCAGAACAACTATTTAAACAACCGAAAGAAATTTCCAAAGATCCATTCTACAAAATTTGATACTTTTGTAGCACAAAATGTTTCATTTACATAACGAATTAATGTGTCCGATATTTTGAAAACGATTATTGTGTGTGCGTATATATATTACATGGGGTTAGGTTTACGTGAGACCAGCCTGTTTTTGTGAGACCCGTGAGATCATTTTTTTACATTTGAAACTTCACAACAAAACGTTGTGAAGGTAAAAAGAAGCCGAACCTTCACAGCAAAAACACTGTGAAGGTTACCTTCACAACAAAAACAATGTGAAGGTTACCTTCACGGTGTTTTCCTGTAAAGTTTCAAGTGTAAAAAAGTGGTCTCACGGGTCTCACGAAAACAATCTGGTCTCATGTGAACCCAACTTTCTTTCTCTCTATGTGTGTGTACACACACACACACACACACACACACACACATATATATATATATATATATATATATTGGCGAGAAAGGGAGAGGACTTCAACAATAAAAGAACCGAATAACCACAAAATAATGGATAAAAACCCCCATCAAAATAGATGTCAAATTAAAGATAATAAAGTGATTGCTTTTCGACGTAAATTGTTTCGCTTCAAATTTTGTTATATTTAAGTTATTTTCGATTTTAAAAAAATGTGTTATACGTTAGATCATTTTAATCTAAAAGTTATGAAGTTCTTGTTATTTCTAAATTTGTCGATCTTTTCTGTATGTTTATATTAACAACATCGAGTACAATTTTCTTGGCATCATATAATCCATCATTACTTGAATTAAAAATAAAACCTACACATCAGAATTAGGGGATCATCGGTTGAAATCCAATATCGATCCGATCCAATCATCCAATGGATGTTGAATTTTGTTATCCTATTCAATCCAATCTAATGAATGATTGGATCGGATCGGTTCTATTCTATCCACTACATATTACTACTGGTTAGTTATCATCCAATATCTTGATACAGTTTTCAACCAATTAATCATCTGTTTCAATCAATTATTCATGTTTTCTTAATTTAATAAAAACCACTACATATAAATATCAACCAAAAAACAGTATTGTAAAATGTTAATAATTATATATGGTTATTAATTGGATGGTCATTAGATTTGATCAGTTCGGTTTTATTGGATTTTGGACTGCCATACATGAACCGGCTGATTCAATTGATGTTGAAATTTTGGATCCGATCTGATCCAATTAAAATTGGATATCCCATCATTTTCAGTCGGTTCTAATTGAATTAGATGACTTTTTACGTACTCTAATGAGGATTTATTTTAAGAAAAATAGATGAACTTGTTCAATCTTTGATTTTTTTTATTAACCTGGATATCCAACCCGCTATGCGAGCCGACTAATCCCAGGACGACCATCTGCTTTGCAGATAGTCTGGAGTCACCGCATTTGAACCCCCGTGGCCACAAGGGGATTTTTATTCCTCATTGGATTTGAACCTGGGACCTCCAGGTATTTTTGACCTTTGGAGCCAAGCTCAAACCAATCAGGCACCACCCTTGTGGTTTCTTTCTTTTCTTTTTCTTGTTCAAACATATGTATATTTCGAAATAAGAGCTATAACGAATCAATCAAGATTAAAATCATGAAATTGTCGTTAACGGGTTTTGGTTTCAAATGGTCGGATAAATACCGTAAGCCCGTAGGACACAATACCACGAAATCAAGATTCATAAAAGCTTTGAGAAACTTTAATATTGATGGTGTGTGGTGGATACGAAAAAAAAGTGAAACCCGATTGATAAGCATGGTTTATTACATGCTTAAAGTACCTATTTCTTATGCGTATTAGGTAGATTTTCATAGTTTATCCCAATCTTGAGTCATTTTCTACTTCTTTATTTTCCATTTGTTATGTTTGGAGCTAATTGTGATAATGAACCTGTTTTCACAACAAGTTGGAGTAGTTAACTTTTTTTTTTTGACTCAGTTTACTGCACTGTGATGCTGCAGCATTCCAGCAGCATTGCCAGGCTGCGAATTGGCTTTTTGTGGGAGGTGCTTAATGGTTCAGCCGTGTCTTAGAGGAAGGTCTGAGTTGATTAAGCCCTCGATTTTGGACTATATGCAGCTGATGACAAGATGGAGAAAAGACTTTTTGGTTGACCCTTTTTGATGGAGAAGAAAGCCCCTTTTTAATGTCTTCTCTTATTGTACTTGTGTACTTGGTACTTGCTTTATATTTTTTGTCTTTTTCCTTCTTGACTAGTATTTAAGGAGGCCTTTGGCCATTGTTTTGGTATCCCTTCCATACACAACTTGGACGAAACTTGAGTCCAAGATTGTGCTCTCAAAAACTCTTCCATATTATTAATATTATTCTAATCTTTTAAGTTTAATTATTGTTCTTCATTTCTTGTCTTTTAATTATTGTCATTTATTTTACGTCTTTACTTTCCGTCATTTATTTTCAGTTATTTACATTTACGTCTTTATTTTCCGTCATTTACTTTCAGTTATTTACATTCATGTATTTACTTTACGTCATTTATTTACGTCATTTACTTTCCGTAATGAGTAGCTAATTTCCTTAGTTCGGGTGTAGGGTAAAGGGTGAAATGTTAAACCGAATGAAAGTGGACATTGTTTCGCAATAATAATGTTCCACTATTTCATTCAAGTTTTATAAAAACCAAGCACACTTCTTGACGGGTTGATCACTTGAAAGTGTTAAAGTGCGATGGACTTAGAGATAAGCCGTCA
>NC_037544.1:35865331-35886638 GCF_001531365.2 Cynara cardunculus var. scolymus | reverse complement strand
AGTCTTCGTTTTCGCCATCTGAAATCTTCTCTTTTATTTAACTCTAATTTAACTTTTGCTCCAATCCCTGTGGACGATATTCCGGTACTTGTACCACTTTATTACTTGGAAAGACGACGTTGGGCTGTATTGTATACTTGCTTTGTGGCCCAATTTCATTAAGTCTAAAGTTAAAGGATTTGACCGACCACCGATGTAACTAGAGATGGGCAATCTGGGTAACTGGTGAAAGTTTATGGCCAGACCTAATTATGATCATCGACGCACTTAACCGCTTAAGTTGGTCGCTAGTCATGATTATAAATGGTTACGACATAAAAAATGGAGGATTGATTGCATTGACGGAGGAGAGGTAAAAGAGAGTGTAACTGAGCTATATATCCATCCATTAGTAGTTAGCCGGCTTAAAGAGTTTAGACTCACGATACCGAGAAGGCAAGCCGATCATAAACGGAGGTTTAAGCTTGAAGTGAAGTGTCCGACCAAAGGTGAATCAGATGTTTGAAGGAGGTTGTTCATGAACATGCCTATAGTGGTGCATACAGTGGCACGTACCACCGTATTATTCCTCCGTCTAAGGGTAAAAAAAAATTAGGTTCGCGAAAGGTACAACTGTATTAATTTGTTGTGTGTCACCGTATGTATTTTAAAACTACATTGAGAACAAGTTTTATTTGGTAAAGTTGGTTTACAAGACTTTTTATTCCACCACAGACCCGAGTTCAAATCCTGTTAGTGTCATTTTCTTAGTCAAATGGTGCCACCATTTGGAAAAAATTATGTATATTTATTTCTTATAGTCAAAAGGTGCTATCGATTGAAATTTTTTCCCTATAAATATTGTTATAATGAAATTATGTTACTCAACTCTCCTCCACCACCAATGAATTTCGCTTTAGAAGGGAATTGATCCGGTGCACCTTATTAGTGTTGACATTCAATTAGTGGAAATCTCTTCCTACGTTTCTCACCATAACTTTCATTTTCACTAGAACCCGACCCTATATAAATATATATTATCACATTTACTGAACATAAATACAAAAACAAATGGATAAGTCAAATGGACACAAATAAAAAAATTTAAAAGTGGTCTAAATACATATTAATAATGAACCTAAAATCATTTTAAATAACAGAAAGAGAAGGGTATTGGGTTGTGCTGGATTAGGTTCAAATGATCGTAACCCAATTTCAATCGAGTACCTATTATTTTACAACTCGGTTAGACATCGGGTAGCTACGGGCTGGGTTATTTCAGGTTGTGTTGGATTGGGTTCGCCAATTTTTTTTATGCACCCGTATTTTTGGCTTAATATTGTGTATGGCTTATTCATTAAGCATACAAAGGTTTTCAGTTAACCACATTTTCTTGAAACAAATCTGTGTGTAAATATATTTTGAGACGGATTGAAATAAACATTCTTTTATCTCCATTTGCAGGTTTAAATGCAGAGGCAGAACACAAATGGATTGGATCAGCAAAAGGGTCCAAAAGAATTTTATACTTAAAACCTTAATGGACTGAAGATGTTTCACTTTATCGAGAGAGAAAAAAAAAACCAATGACCAAGGCTCCTAAGACCCCTATGTTCATCCGCCCCTACATTCACCGAAGAACCCAACACCAGATGATGTCGAAATAATAGTTTTCATATATCATTTTATTTTATTTTTTTGATAAAAATATATTAATAAATTATATTCTAAAAATTTAGAAACCACTTATTTTATATGGACATGTTCTCCGTCATCTGATTTTTGCAATATCATTTTCATCCCGTTATGCGAACCGACTAATCTCAGAACGACCACCCAACGGGTAGCCTGGAGTCACTGCATTTGTACCTCTGTAACCACAATGTGATTTTTATTTCTTCTTGAATTCGAACATGGGACCTACAGTCACTTTTGACCTTTGGAGCTCAAACTCAAACCAATCAGGCACCACCTTTTTGGTTTGTTTCCATTTTTTTTTACCATGCCTTACGGATACTTCCCTTCCTACGACCATACGGTTGATTTATTATCATATTTAATACCATGAAAAGAATTCTCGTCGGAAATTTGTAGCGTATATGATTACAATGGACCACATTTACGTACACGCGTTTTGAAAGCTAAATAAAAAAAAACATGTGCGTGGACCGTCATATCAGCTCTTACGAAGCACGACAAAGCTATCACCTTCGTCTTCTTTCTAATTGTTTTTGTTCTATGTGTGTGTGTGCATATATATATATATATATACATATACATATGTATATATATGTGTATATATATGTATATATATGTGTATATACTGGGAATGTCTTTATTTTAGAGTTTCGAGAACCAAATAAGAGAATATTTCCATAGGTCGCAGGTGGCATACGGACTGATTTTTCTTTTTTCGTTGTCGAAATTGAAGAAAGTTCGACCAAGTCGTTACTTCAAAAAACCATGTATACAATTAATTTGAATTTAATAAATATTTAAATTGTTAATTATATATTTATTATAATTTTAAACAATGGAAAACAAATCCAAATGTTGTATATTACAATATGATTTATATTATAATTAATTATTTGATTATTAAGTATCACAAAATCAAATGTAAACCACATGTCTAAACTAGGGGTGTTCATGAGTTGGGTTGATCGGGTTGAAGACATTTGAACAACTCAATCCAGTACTTGCGGTTTGAAAAATCTTAACTCAACCCAACCCAAACCGTACGGGTTGTTCGGGTTGATACTTTGGTACATTAAATTATTTTTCTAAACTTGAATATGTTATTTCTCTACTTATAATTTATTTTTCACCATCAACCATTTGATACAGCTTATTCATACTTCTTAAATCTTATATATATCACAATCAATTAATTTTTGTGATTATTTTATTGGGAAAAAACGGGTTATACAAGTTGCGTAAGGGGGCCTGTTTGTTAGCAGCTTAATGAGCTTAATGAGACTCACAACTTATTTGATAAGTCATCCATGACTGCTTGGTAGTGGCTTAATGATAGAGAAAATGACTTATTTATTAAGCTTTTAAGACGAACTTCATTCAGAATGTCGAGTTTTTTTTTCTTCTGGATTTCACCCCTACACACGAAATTCCACTCTCCTCTGTCTCACTCAAGTGAATTGGTTTCACAAGCAAATGGGTCAATGACTAGATAGCCACGGTAAGATGGAAGGCCCGCACAAATTCCCTTAGAGTCGTCGGCCGAATTACCGATCCAAACATGTCTCTCTCAATTAAAAAACATGTTCCTTTCATCTATGAAAGACTCTTTCAAACAAAAAAGTTTATAATTTATACAAAAGAGAGACAAATTTATCCATACAAAATTTAATAAAAAATCAAGCGCACACTGTTTATAATTTTTTTAATTAACCTGGATATCTAATCCGCTATGCAAGCTGACTAATCCCAAGATGACCATTCGTTTTGCGGGTAGCTCGGAGTCACCACATTTCAACTTTTGTGGTCATAAGTAAATTTTTATTCTTTCTTGGATTCGAACCTGAGACCTCCATACATTTTTAACTTTTGAAACACAAGTTTAAATCAATCAGACACCATCCGAGTGGTTCATTGTTTATAATTCAGACAACTTGTATATAATTTCTGGAAAAAAAATTAATTTGGAAAATACAAATTTTCAACAAAACCACACGAACCAAAATGGTAATTTACTCCAAAAAGGAAAGCGAGTACCGACCCCACACGTGACACATAACGACAAAAACTGACACGTGTACAATCTTGATCCCGTTTGCCTTTATAAACCTAACCCCCACCGTAACCCATTATTGACCTTCAAAACTTTAACGACAACGCAAGAAAGAAATATCTCTCTCTCTCTCTAGAAAAATGGCAGCAAGTCTGATGCCAATTCAGCCACCGGTCGTCGTCCGAGCATCTGCCTCCACCTCCGGCCACCAGAAGTCCGACTCACAACGCAAGAGCTGGTGGACTCCACTCTTCGGCTGGTCCTCCGAACCTGACTACATTGACTCCGGAAACGCCGATAATTGCCGGAAGAATACTACTACTACTACTACTACTACTTTATCGGCGAGATCGGGAGCAATATCTGAATTGGATCTGGATCAGAGAACCGTTAGGTCTCGTATATCGCCGGGGAACTTTACTGAAGAAAAAGCGAGGAAGCTCCGGATGTTGACGAAGGAAACGGAGTCGTTTCACGATGCGATGTATCACTCCGCCATCGCTTCTCGTCTCGCTTCCGATTTCTCCGACCGTTCTGATCTATGATCTACGGTTACCGGCGAGTATGTGTTCGTATAATCTCCAACTTTGCAATTAGTGCCGTACAAGTCTGATTAAAGTTCTAGATTGTTCCTTTTGTTTATTTAGTAACTATTATTTTCAAAATGTTACTGCGTAGAGCCATATGAATAACGTCATTATGTATATAATGCTTTTTTATTTATCATCAAGGATCTCTGGTTAAACGGCTCTTGAAGATTGCATAACTTTATGTATGATAGTAATCCAATAATTTGTATATAAATAAAGTATTTGCTTAAGTTAAATATGGAGTTTGCTGAAAGCTGATTAATACGTTTTTTAATGATGATACAGACGTAATTAGTTGTTTAATTTGAATTATTGACGCAAGTTGCAAGTGAGTACTTCTTGTTCTTATCGCCATCAAGTCGGACAATAGTTTCCACAAGACAACGCTTATTAATTCCTTTAATCATCGTTATTCTTTGCCTTTTCCTTCTTTATGATAATTACGTATTCTCTTAATTTAAATTGTTTTCAATGTTTTCTACTTTCTATTTTAGAGCTGTTCATTAGACATAGTAAAAAACCAGTCCGGGTCCGGGTCTGGGGTGGGTCCAAATCGGTCTTGATCCAAGATATTTCTTTTGTCCCATGAAAACCAGTTTCGGTTTGGTCAGTATATTAAATCAGCGTTTGGTTTGATGGAATGATTTTGGATTTGAAGCAATTAGATTTGGAATGTTTGATTTATAATATTTTTTTATAAATATAAAAACAAATTTTAAATAATTATAAAAAAAATTAAATTCCATTTTAATTAATTAATTATTGTAAAACAAATGTTTTTTTAACATATTTTAAAACATTAATATATACAAATCATACGAAGTCTCGTAAAATCATAGGATTTCAATAAATTCATTCATTCTTGCAAAACCATTTATGGTATGGAACTAGCTCAACATTTTCTTTTGAAAATCGGAAGGTTTTCAAGTTTTTTCTTTGAAGTATATAATATTTATATACGGTAAATAGAACAAATAAACTCACACACCCTTCTCACCAAAGTTTGAAAAGCTGACCTCCTATAAAGTCAAAAACTCACATACCGCTAGACCAAAGATCATTTAGTGAAGGTTTTCAAGTTCACAACCAAATGTTTATTGCTTCTTGGTTGTATCGAATACGGAAGTATGCCAACATTTTTTTTATTGAAAAACCGAAGGGTTTTCAAGTTCACAACCAAATATTTATTACTTCTTGGGGGTAAGGATGTTTCTAGTATTACGAAAGTAATTCGTTTGGTCGAGAATCGAGGGGTCTGGTTATTGTCTTCGTATCTGATCAAACATTCATCGATCTACATATGACTTTTAAGATTTCAATCCATCTTAGTATATCGATTAAGGGCGTAATTTGAGACGACGTTTGGTCCCAGAAGAATTAATCTTGTCGTTTGCTCGATTTTAATGACATGAATTTTAACGTTTCCAAAATCGTTCCCAATTATTTTGGTGTTGTATTGAAAGGATTATATATTGTGACATTTTCAATGAGATTTTATTTGATAAGAAAGGGGATCCAAGTGGTGTCTCAATCAAAATTCATATATTGGGCCGTTTACCAAACACTTACCCGATAAACGCTTATCAGTAAATTTTTAAGACTATCATTTACTTATCGGATAAGATTTTAGTCCACCAAAACGGTATTGCATGCAACAATTTATCCGGTAAGCGCTTACCGTGGTAAGAGTCGTCGCCTTCACTTACCGGGTAAGACTCTTGGTCCTTGTCTCGCTCTTACCGGGTAAGATTCTTGATCCTTACCATATTCATCCGGTAAAGTAAAATGACTTGGTGTTCACTTACCCAAGTAAGCGTTTGATAAATGGCAACTAAGTGTTAAATTAAATTTTTTAAGTAAATTATAATTTTTAAGTGTTAAATTAATTATATTAACATAGATCAAATTTCTATTTTTTTTCACAAATACATATAATTCATTTTTAATTAGAAATTAAATAGGAATTTTAATAAAAAGAAATCATTCAGTTATCCTGAATTTAATTAGTTAAATTCTGTATCTACAATATAAAAAGTACCAACTTACACACTCGGTCTGTTCATCGGTTGACATTCATTGGATATGAGGGAAACCGAACTGGTCCAATCATCTATTGAATGTTGGATTTTGCCAACCGATCTGATCCGATTAATATTGGATAACCGATCGGATCCAATCCAATCCAATGGATGATTGGATCGGTTCGGTTTCATTCATTGGGTACTTTTATTGGATCTCCAATGGATGATCCGATGGGATTGAATCCATTCAATGTGTCAATTCAATCCAATTCTCTAACAACGATACAAATTAATTAATCACTTTTAATACGTGTTAAAACCAACACAAGGAAAGTTAAAAATTCAAAGTTTCACATAAAACATATTCCAATTTAAGCAATTTGAAAATAAATTAATTAAATGATAGTTGGATAATGGTTGGATGGACAACTGAAATGTCATCGGATGATTAATTGGATGGGTGATTGGATGTTGATTGGTTCATTTCGGTGCGGTTTTGGTTGGTTCTAAACTGTCATCCATGAACCGACCAATCCAAATTGGATGTTGAAATTTTCAATCCGATCTGATCCAATTACAATTAGATATCCAATTATGGTCGGTCAGTTCTAATTGCATCAGTCATATTCCAATTGAAGCGGTTGATATTTTGCACACCCCTGTTACAGACTCGTCGACTAATGCTATATGACACTGATGTTGAAAGCTAATCAAACTAGTGGAGAGTTGTCTCGTATGAATTGAATTAATATCTGCTTAAAATATTACAGCTTTTTTAATCTCTCTTTGAAATACTGTTGATCAAAGACGATCTTATAAATTAGATTTTTAAATCTCATATAAATCAACTGAAAATAAAATATTAATAATTCAGATAATATTTTAAAACTGATTTAAAGATTATCAGATCAATTTAATGGTTTTAAGAATACAACCATATATAATACATATCAAAAGTTGGATTAGAATTTGACCATTTGATTGTTCAAAAAAAGCAATACAATTAATCAAGTGTTTGGAATTTGTGTTGAAGATGAATTCAATAATACAATCCAATCACTTGGTGCATCAAGACAAAAAAGAGGGTCATCAATATGCATTTTGGTGGGTATCACTTTCAACAGTTTTTTATTATTAATCTGGATATCCAACCCGTTATACGAGCTGATTAATCTCAGGCTGTTTTGCAGATAATCTGGAGTCATCGCATTTGAACTTCTGTGGACACAAGGAGATTTTTATTCCTTCTTGGATTTGAACCTGACACCTCCTGCTACTTTTGATATTTGGAGCCAAGCTCAAACCAATCAAGCACCACTCTTGTGGTTATTGCATATTTGCCCAATTTCATTTAGTGTCGGTCCCCTCAAAACTGATCTCTATTAGACCGGTTATGGAGGGACTGCTTCAAGATTTCGGAGGTTGGGACCTAGGGGCGGACCTATTAAGGTCTGCACGGGGTTATGTGCACCCTTCAACCAATTTTCGCAAGTAGAAATCTTTTTGAGGTATGAAAGTTATATCTGCTAAAAACTTAGGGGTATTTTGGTATATTAAAAAATACAAGGAACATCAACCGAAAAGTCTCTTTATAAATTAACCAAAAACTTGTAAAATTTCATTGAAGTTAACCAAAAAGCCTAAAAAAAATCCTCAAAATCAACCAAAATTTAAAAAATCCCTCGAAATGGTGATATTCGGCTAAAAACACATCGGGTGACTATGCGTGCCATTGATCCAGCTTAGAGGTGCACCCACTCAGCCAAAATTCTGGGTCCACCATTGTTGGAACCTATTTAAGGACCGACGCTTAACCAATTTTCTCAGCTCTATATGTCGTCATGGTTGGTGGATCATCTCTAACTTGAAAGGCTGAAACTAAAAGTGAGGAAATACACGAGTCTTTGGGTTGCAATTAGGAGTTGACGATGTCGATTTAAGGAGATAAAATCTCGTATGCAGAAGAGTAACGCATGCAAATGTTTTTATCTCGTACTTGTTAGCTAATATGTGTTTGTGCTCGAACATCCTCCGGCTCAGGGTTCGTTATGTTTCTACCAACATTTGCACCCTTAGCTTGTGTTCTCGAGACCATTTTTGTGAAGGAAAGAGCGAGGGAAAAAAGAAAATATCGTATAATCTTTTAGGAAGGAAACTGGGAGGAAAAAGAAATGATTGTATTTGAGAAAAACAATAACCTTTATTAACATTAGTAAAATTACATATTTACCCGTCAATTACAAAAAAAATGAAAAAAACAAATAAGGATATATATATATATATAGGAGCGTTCAAATAAAAATCACTCAATTTGTACAAACCGTAAAAACCACATTCAACCAATCATAATTTTTCATTTTGTTCATTTTTTTGTAATTATAGAAGTTGATTAACCATTTTTATTGTGAAGGGTGTTAATCATGGATATTATCATCTTCATTATTTTAATTTTTGAAAAATACATGAAATAGTTTCATTAAAGTTTTAATTAAATATTATATGAAACAATTTCATAACCATATATGAAACAAATTCATCAAAAAAAGTATTATATAAAACAATTTCACAAGATTAAACAATTTCATGAAAAATTTCATAAGATTAAACAATGAAATCGACGTATGAGAGTGGTTTGTACGGTTTGTACAAATAAGAATGGTTTTCATTTGATCGCTCTTTTCTCTCTCTCTCTCTCTCTCTCTCTCTCTCTCTCTCTATATATATATATATATATATATATATATATATATATATATATATATGAGTTTGTGTGTGTTAAAAGAACATGGAAATTTATTATTTCCTTTCCTTCACTTTGCTTCTCTTCTCCCTTGTCTCAAAAACACAAATAAAAGATTTCTTGGCTTTAGCTTAGCGGTATCATGGTCTTTGGTCTTCTAGAAGGTCAAGGACTCAAAGCATCTGGAACCAAAAGACCTTTGACTTAGTGGTATCGTAGTCTTTGGTCTTCTAGAAGGTTAGGGACTCAAACCTCACTAAAGGTGTGGAGGTGTGTGAGTTTATTTGTTGCATTTGTCGTATATAAATATCATATACTTTAAAAAGAAAAAAAGAAAGAAAAACTTTAGCATCTGGGATGGTTCATATATGCCAATTTTTTTATTTTTTTGTCCCTTGGGTCTAGTAGGGCTACGACCCTTTTGACCCCATCGAGAGATAGTTCCTGACGTTGTGTTCTCGAGTCTCTTTTACAAAGAAAAGGTAAGGAAAATAAGAATAATGATGCAATAAAATATTATATATAGGCAAAGAATCGTGTGAGAATAAAAGTTAACGTGAGAAACATAAGAATAAATTTAAACCCTTGATCATCTTTAATCTCAAACTCACCCATGAATCATGTTTGATACGGTTCATTTCATCCTAATATACATCCAAGAATGAAGATCCCTTCTTACGTTTCTCACCTTAACTCTCCTTCTCACAGCAACCTAACCCTATATATATATATAGGGTTGGGTTCCGGTAAGAAAGAAAGTTATAGAGAAGTGTAAGAAGAGATCGTCAGCCTTGGATCAATCCTAATTGAATGTCAAAACTAATGAAATGCACTGAGATGTATCAGATCAATTTCCTTCTAGCAGAGGGGTTCAAACCCGTCTCCCGCAGGATTTGAACTCGAACCTGTTGTTTATTTGAGCAAAGTCGCTCCGTCTCTTTACCAACTGAGCTACACGTCTGAGGGCAAACATGAAGAGTACTAACATGCACAGTTAAATCAAACCACAAATGAATAAGATAGAAAAATCATAATCCTAAACTGTTTCAATTGGCATAACCAACATAATTGAGTTCTTATACAATCGAATCCAACAAGTCGTTGACCATTTGACCGTGTACCCTTCCAGATCACATAAGTCATTCAGAGTGGGTTAGTAGTCACTTTGAAGAGTCATTAAGTTAGCATTTACTGATAAAATACCTTTATCCTCGTGTTTTGTAGCTGATAAAATACCTTTATCCTTGTGTGTTGATCAGGTAAGTGAAATGATAATGTTGACCGAGTACGTGTTCAGCCACCATAGGTCAGATCCGTCTTTGGGTAAACTAGCTGATGCTGACCAAGTCAGTTGTGCTGAACGAATCAGCACCCGTCAGCAATAGGTAAACATGCCCTTAAAGTCTAAAGGCACAAAGTAGATTTAGCTAATAAAACAGTTGTGAGTAGAAAGCAAAGAATGCTTATAGCAGTCAAGTGAAAGTCAAAACAAAAACAAGAAAAAGCTCAGACCACCTTGGTAACAATACATCACCACCAAAAATATTGAATTCTCATCCTTAAAGTTTGGTACTATCGAGTTCCCGGATTCTTATTTTGTTCCAAACTAACTACCAATCAAGTCCAACAAAATTTAATGATAAATTTGAAGCTTCCTTTTAGGCTATTACCATAGCACCATGCTACATTTGATCAACACACACAAAGCTGCATGCAGAATGCTCTGCTGGTTCATTTGCTCTCGCTGTCGTAAAGATCTGATCTGAACATGTTTGTCAAGGAAAATTACATACAAATACAAGCACAAAAAGAATACATCTTTAAAGAAGAACAAGCTTCTCAAACATTCTTAAAGGTTCATTTACTTATTTACGGTTCCCTACGCGTTTTGAACTAAAGCAGGTCTGTTTTTGTTCGTTCTTTACTAAAGTTGCCAAACGAAAGTTTTTGTTACCAAAGAATTTCCTACGGCTACCTACGTTTGTTACCCAATAGGGATATTTTATAGATGGGGGTATTCTTTTTTCCACTGTAATTTATGATCATTCAGTTGTCCTACAAAAGTAAGCAAATAGAACGCACACATATAAAATGTGGTTAATCTTGATTCTTGACGTAGACCAAGCTAAAGCACAAAATAGATCGTAAGAGGGGAGGGGTTACAAGGACAAGGATAAAGAAAATGTCTCCGTTGCAATTCAGCCCTTTAACCTTATGGAACTTTGGCTACTAATAATATCAAATGTTTGAGCAAAATAGATAAACAATCACACCCGACTACCCATACCTTCATTCTGGTTTTTTTTGGTCGGAGCGCATTCCACCAGATCAAAAGCAAAGCTCCAGGCATAATCAAGAATTGATATTCACTCATATTTGTTATTCTTGCAGCCTGTTACTCTCATAGGTAGGACACAAGTGCACATAATTTGACAAGTTCATAGACATATAGATTAATGTACCACAAACAGAAGTTCAAAAGCAGGTTTTAATGACATAAAACTTAAAAGAAATGGAAAAAGGATACACCAAGTAAGATCCATGAGCAAATGCCCCAACCAAAACTCCTATGAACAAACGATCCCTCAAAACCGGTTTGTGCTTCAATGCAATTCGAACTGAAACCACGGAGAAATCAGAACTTGAGCAAACAAAACCCATGTAGAATGTAGATTCATCAACACAAATTTCCCATCTTAAATTTATCAAATCCTTTCCCAGTGGATTAAAAGGATGAGAGAAGAAAACAAACTCATCCCTTCCAAATTAAACAAGAAAATTAGCTACATTTTAAATCTCGACAGCTGATGATAGAGTCATGACGACGTTCAGTTTGCAATAAATTCACATCACTTAATCAAAATTCTCTGTTTAGCCTCTTCATGTAAGAAGCCAAAAAAATGGAGCAAAACATAACCAACGCGAGAAGAAAAAACACAATCAAACAGCAAATATCACCTGGATGATAACTAATCGATCTCTTCCTAGCAGATCAATAATCAAATCAAAATAACGGAGTAAATAAACAAAAACGAATTAAATAAACTTACTGAGAGGAAGAACAGGAGCATAAATCAGCGGAACCAAGAACTTGAACGGAGCTCCTTTACTCTGTCTTATATAAACATCGTCACTGCATCATCAACGACAGAAACAATTGAATTTATCCACACGAAGAGGTAAAGCCCTCTCCCTTTCCTTTGTTAAACGATTAATGAAATCAAATAACGTGAAATCAAAGCAATTTACCCCTCGGCGGGATGAGAAGACGATGATGACATTGCCGGAATTTTGAAATCAAAATTAGGGATCGCCGATGGAGGTACCTCCGACTCCGATCTGCGTTGGCTATTACGACTACCAAAGTTCTCGAGTTTCTTTGCTCTTTCTTCGAGAAAATGGTGCTTATATATTGTTACACTCCTACCCCTTTTCTATTAAACATTTACACTTTCTACCCTCAAATTTTGGAATGCACACATATTGCTTGTTAAATGTGGACATACCTACTAATTTCTTCTGTTTTTTACCAAATACTTACCGGATAAGTGCTTACTGGCAAGAGACATCAACATCATTTATCTTACTGTATAACATCTTTTGTCATCAAAATAGATTGTTGGTAAGTGTCTTAAACCCGGTAAATACTTACAAGGTAAGAGTTTGTTTTCTCTCATTGAGCGAGTAAGACTATCGATCCTTGTTATGACTCTTAACGAGTAAGATTCTTGGTTTTGTCAAGCTCAATCGGTAATTGCTTATGAGTAATTAGGGGGTGTTTGGGATTGCTTATTTAAAACAACTTATGTTTTTTTTTTTTTTGTAAAAAGTGTTTATTAACTTATGTGATATCAAAACAGAGTTTTATAAGAAGTGCTTGGATTAGTTTATAGTGGTACCAAAAAGCAGTAAGCTGATAAGTTGTTTTTTAGTGTTTGGTAAATTTTGTTTATATATGTAAAATGACCAAAAAAGACAGTCTTCTATATTATCGACAAAAATTTATATCAATAATATTAATAATTTATATCAATAAAATTAATAATTTATATCAATAAGATTAATAATTAACAAACATTTATAAAACATGGTTAAAATGGTAAACTGATAATAAGCATTTTTTCATAAATCAAGAAGGATTAACTTATCAAAACTGCTTATTACAGGTTTGGCACCGGTATAAGCAGTTTTATTTTTTCTCATTCAAACACTAGCATTTAGTTTATCACTGATACCAAACTAAAATAAGTCAAAAAACACCTAAAAGAAGTAATCACAAACACCTCCTAAATGTTTAGTAAACGACCCCTTATTTTTTACATTTTTTTAATGTATAATTTGATCTAATTTTGATATAATAAGTGTGTATATTGAAAACACCCTCAAAGGTGTTACGACATCTCCAATGGAACGACCCACAATAATCTTTTTTGTGGGTCTCATTTACTTTGTTTACAATTTTTATTATATTGTTTTAAATCAGTTAAAAATTAATAAAATAATATTTCACGCAAAATTGAAGGTAAGAACCAGTGTTTTTTTTACATGAACTCCAAAAATACAGAGTGACTTATAAAAATTCTCTACAATGAAATGACTTGTAAAGAACTATATGTTTTATTTATAGGAAAATATCATTGAAGATACTCTAACAAATCATCATCATCTGTGTATATGATAATGACTTATAACCGGTGGGGTGACTTTGCATAAATACAAGACATGTCACGTGTTCAATCCTTTTGGCTAACCTTAGCACTGACTGAGCAAAAAAAAATACCCAAATACAAAGTTTATTAGGATTGTCGATAATCAACTTTTTGCTCAAATATATCATGTTTGACTACATTATGACCCAAATAACATGACAATTATTAGCACATTTTATGTGAAAATATGTGGTCAAATGTATTATAAGTTTTCACTTGTTTTATTTTAAAAAAAATAGGGAATTATTTTTATAATATGATTTAAAGTTACACTAATTACTTGATGTATTTACAAAATAGTTAAAGAAGAATCGTGTCTATTTTATCAGTTCAATAATATATACGTATATAAATATTTATTTTCTTTTTAAGTGCCAAAAATATTTTCGATGTTCAGTAGCTTTTCGATGGCTTCACTTGCAATACTGGGTATGAGTGGTTTTATAACGAAGTGAATGCTGAACCAACTTCATTTCAGATAAATAAAGATGGATTAGAGTTGCACTATGAGACCAACCTGTTAACAGAGATGGTTTTTTCTGGCTGTGATATCCGCTAGAAATCCGTCGGTATTCCACTTTTCCGGCGGATTTTTCCGTTGGTAAAGGTCTTTGTTTTAGTAGTGTGTGTGGTTATTGGTTAGAGAGTCACTAAGGGACCAGTTATTTTATGAGGTATTCTCTACATTAAAGTTTATGTTAAATTCTAATCGTAATAATATAATAATAGCAAGTAAGAGATTGTATTTGAAAAAAAAAAGGCGAACATCGTTGATAAGTTATTATCTTCATAATAATGAAAAACAGTCAAAACTTAGAACACTCGTAAAACAGATAAAGATACGATGGATATTGGTCTAACAATATCAAGGTTTCCTGTAGAGCCAATCTTCTACGAGGTCATTCTCACGAAAGATGAAAAGTATACACCAATATTTGTTGTATAAAATTATTATACTTTTAAAAAACCCAGATAAAGATCGATTAAAACAAGTTCTGATCTTATTTCAAACATTTCTGTATAATCATAAAACTTAGGGACCGTTTACCAAACGCTTACTCGGGTAAGTGAACACCAAGTCATTTTTTACCTCACCGGATGAATATGGTAAGGATCAAGAATCTTACCTTGTAATAGCGAAACAAGGACCAAGAATCTTACCCGGTAAGTGAAGGCGACGACTCTTACCACGGTAAGCGTTTACCAGGTAAATTGTTGCATACGATACCGTTTTGGTAAACTAAAATCTTATCCGATAAGTAAATGATAGTGTTAAATTTACCGGTAAGCGCTTACCGGGTAAATGTTTGGTAAACGGTCCCTTAGAGTTCAAGTGCATAAAATAAGATTGATATGATTGCCCAAGAAACCAAAAAACTCACTCAGAATTAAAAGTGGGAAATGTTACGATGGATGTACATGTTGATTGAAGTTTTGAGTTTCCTTAAGAATACTTAGGATCCATTTGGTTTGCAGGATTGTTTTTGAGATAATTGAATTTCATGGGAGAATTGATGTTTTTGGTTTGTAGGATTTGGAATGGAATTGGATTCCATTATTTATAAATTTTATAAATAATTATTAAAATAATTAAATTATATTTTTATTAATTGATTATTACAAAACAAACGTTTTTATTGCATACAATTCTACAAAATCTCATGACAGCTGAGTGGTTTTGTCATAATTGGAGATAAAAAACATCATTTACATTAAAAAAATTACAGAAAACAAAAAAAACATGAATGTTAGGTATTGGATTATTACCATGGATCACTCATCATTGAGTTGATCTTCTGTTCGATTCAGACCCTGCATTGTTCAAGCAAATCATGCTCATGATCATGCCTGCGCCTCACATAACTTATCAAAAGTAACCCAAATCAACATAATTGAATGAAATCTAAAAGACGTATAACAATTAATGCCCGACTTCAGTAACCGTATAATTTTTTTATAAAATATCAAATATTACGTTACTCGATCTAAAAAGCTCCATATGTTTTTCATCTATTGCATCCAACAAAGAGGTGTTAGGTGTACACGAGCCTATGACGAGCACAGACCAAACTGATCAGAGCCGAGCTTATTATGGTTTATGCTGAAGGTTGTTTACGTTTATTTCTTCCATTAAGTCATGTATGAATTAAGTTATTTGTCTGAAGGACGGATTCCGCTAGGTTTGAGGGAGGCAAAGAGGGCGGGTTGGATTATTTACGAGGCATTTCTACTATAATTTGTTTGAGATGGCTAATAGGGACAAGTGAGGTGTCTTGGATTTTTCCATATGCCCATTTTTGGCTTAATAGCTTACCAATTAAGCCATAAAGAAACACTCTTGTATGGCTGAGCGAATAAGTTGCCCAGACAATTAAGCTCTTTAAGCTGTAATTAAACAACCCCTATTAGCTGGACAAGTTGGAGGGTTTATATGAACCTAAAAGAGTACTGCTTAACTGGGACAAGTGTTGGGTCCTGGTTTATTCCATGTAGCCATTTTGGCTTAATAGCTTAACGATTAACCCGTAAAGAAAAGCTCTTGTATGGCTGAGCGAATAAGCCACCCAAACCATTAAGCTCATTAAGCATAACCTTCCGGCATGCTTGCATAAGGAAGTGGCATTCTAAAACTTGCAGAAGGTCAATTTAAAAGAAAACTGTGAGGTTATTCAACGCCTCCCCATCTTCGAAAAGCCACTTTATAAGCTTGTTTATGGTTGCCAACCAAGCCCAACGTTCTCATTATTATCCTTTAAATATGGTGTACTCATAACTCCTATTTAGGGTTTGAATTTTGATTCTGATTTTCAAATGGCCTCTTCAAACCGAGACTAAACAAGCACGGCGTACACTTGAGGTTTTGGCAAGAAGCCCAAGACCAACAAGTTCAGCCGCCTTACAGAATCATATTACTCTCCGCAGATGATTTACGTAATGAACATGACGAATGTAAAGATTAATAACTTGAAGGGGCGATTTAGCTGAATGACCTTCTAGAAAACTATATTCGTAGTAGGGTATTTCTAAGTTTTTACGGGAGCAGGCTGTTTTTAACCAGGGACAAGTCACATACATTGAGCAAAAAAAATTAGGTCATGCTCTTAACTGGAAAACTCGTTTAAGGTCATTTATCCAAAGGACCCTAATTTTGAAGGCACTTACTGATAAGCAAGATAACACAATGCCAAGTAAAAACTGAAAGTTTACGAATAAGCCAAGCTAAAGGAAACCCCTTCCCATACCTGGGAGTCATGCAGTAGCTGCGAGATCTTAACCCTGCATCTTTCAAGAAAATAAATTTGAGACTTACAGATATAACAGATATGAACCTGTGAGGCTGTGACAAAATACTGGATCATATAGCAGAACTGATTCTGCACGTGTCAGATTATCCCGCATCGATAGAATAGGTTGCACACCCGGGCATCAACTTACTGATGCAGAAGCCAGGTGTACAAGCCTCTTACTTTGGCCCTGGAACATGAAGGGTAAGCATCAATAATATCCCAAAAAAGAACCATTTATGATGGCATATGGTAGGGGCAAAACCATCATAGAATAAACCCCACAAACTACTCATGAAATCTAGAGCAAATAAACAAGTTATCTAACTGCAAACAGAAAAACCTGGGACAGATTGGACATATTGTACTATATTTCTCTTCTGCAAAACTACAAAGAAGTGTAAACTAAATGACACCCTTAATTGACATAAATGTTGTTGAGCTCAAAACCATTAAATGCTTTCTCTAAGTATGTAATACAAGAATTTCAAAAGATGATCATATGTTTCATTATAACAATAAAGCGGATGTACAAATGCTTTTTACAGTTATATGAAGGGATTCAATGAAGGAAAATTGAATTTTTACCAAGAGAAGGAAGAAAAGAATGAAAACTGCCATTCCTTCCAGGTTTGGCTGTCATCTATTACGAGCTGCAGAAATCAAGTTTTTTAGCTCACTCAAATGCTCATCATTTGATATATGGAGCGACATACGAAGATTAGTTACCATTGTTTCTTTTTCCCAACTTAAGGGTCCGGATGCATGTAATGCCTCCATAGTGCAACGGTAGGAGTGCAACGGTAGGCATGCAACTCTAGTCTATGGATTTCATCCGACAATGCTGAGTTGGTGGGAGATTGATCAATCTTTTCTTGATATCCCAGTTGACAAACAGACTCTGCATCACTATCATGACCTTCAATTTCTTCAACAGGACCTGATCCACAATAGCTATTAATGCTACAACTACCACTGGAACTCATGACACTGTCAGCATCGTTAAGTTCTAATGTTAAAGCACGCGAAGATCCAAAGGTTCCATTTATATTTTCCTTCGCAATGTGCAGGTCTTTTTCACAAAGCATTTCTCTACTATTAGCAATAGCATCTACCTTTTCAGGTGATTTTACCAGCACTCGGACACGTGTGCCCTCTTTTTCAGACATTCTGAATTTCTGGGCACCTCCTTGATTCGTCTTGCCTTGAGAATGACCATAGGGTGACACTCGCTTTAGGGTTTTAGAGGAAACAATATGTGACTCCAAATGGTTGTCAATCTGAGGATCAAAGCAAAGATCTTTAATGTAAAAATCTCCTTCTGCTTCCCTTTGCTTAGTTAGGAAACCTGAATCTTGATCATACACCAAAAGCTTGTTGCAATTTGGATCTTTATAATCTCTAGGAACCTTCACGCACAGAAAGAAGGAATATTTAACATGTTGTACCACTATTGCTTAAGAATTCGGACCTCATACATGACATGACATATAAAATTAAATAAGAATCTGTTCAGAATCCTAGATGCAAAGATGTGACTTAAAACTCATATGAAGTGGGCACCTCCACACAAAACCTTTTGCCGAAATGCAAATGGAGCATTAATGTAATCGGTTCACAAGGGAAAAAGGTAAACAAAAATCTATCATCCAAAGTTGGTAATAAAACAGAAATTTCTTAAATAAAGGTACCTTGCCAATCACAGTCCATTCACCATTTTGACATGCTTGCCTCACACGGAGTTCTGATTTGCTTACTTCCAACTCTTTGAAAGATCCAACTAATCTGACCTGAAACTGGTCCCAACCGAAATCCTTCAAAACAATTGCCATCTTCCATGAAAGATTGTGAAACACCTCCACCACATCACCAGGAACCCAATGTTCCGAATTTTCCAACAGAGGAGGACATGGTCTAATATATTTCACAGATATGCGTTCCACATCCGCCTCGTCAGTAAAACCAGGATACACATCATAACTGACAGTGTAATTGCCCCCATTGCCAGAAACTATCTGCGCACAACGCCAAGACTGGTAACAAAGCTTGTCCTTGACCGATACCTCCACTATACTTCCTCTCTTATATTTCATGATACAGAATTTGTCTTTAGTTCCAAATTGAAGTCCTCAAAATCTGTTGATAAAAAATTCAAACCATGAATCAAACTATTGTGTACCCATAATCAAATTTAATAAAATTAAATCAAACATCCATATTTGACCAAACAAAAACTTCATAACTTGACCTAATTCGAAACACACAAGCACAAAATACAGGCAAATAACAAACATGCTATATTTTTTATCCAATTCCTATGCTAATGGTCGGATTAACCATTTAATGCCATTACAAGGTAGTAACTAATCAATCAATCATTAACAAACATCGGCAGTGATTTCATGATAGCAATTAGATAAACACATTTTGAAATATCTAAAAATCTATCTACAAATGCAAGTGACAATCTGTGTTTACTCGGATGAACTCAAACAAAACGCAAGCATCACTATGAAGTCTTGAAAGACATTCAGTCATGTCATCATAGACGATCAAGAGATGCGAATCTGAAACTAACGCAACGTCTCAAAAACGAGCATAGGCGTTGGTATCGACACAGTTCATACATATATAACGAAGAACAGAATCGAAATCTCAAAAACAAACTAATCCAGATCAATCAATCGACATATGCAATGATACTCTGATGAACTCAAAACAAAACGCAAGCATCACTACGAAGTCTTAAAAACAATCAATCAAATGTCATTACAGATAATCAAAAGATGCTAATCCAAATAACTCATAGAACATCATAATAAAACGAACATTAAACATCATCGAAACGTATTGGCATCGGAACAGTTCATATATCGATTAAAACGAAGAACACAATCGAAATCTGGAAAGAAAGTGATCAAAATCAATGAAATCGCGTAGCAGATTCTTGATTAATGATAGTAATACCTTTTGATTTTGCTGAGACTAGCGTTGTTGTGGTTGGTGTTCGAGGAAACAGGAATTGTGGGAGGAGGTTGCCAACTGCGCAAGAAGTATATAGGACATAAATGACTTGTTAAGGAGGTTGTTATTGTGCGCTTGGTGTGTACTCCGCACCTTTTCTGGTTTTATCTTTTTTTTTTTAAATATATATATAAATAAATATTATTAAATTAATACCGTTTTATATTAAAATCCACCATTGATAGGATAATGTACATCTATACAAATAGATAATAATATATTTTGATATCTATACTATTCGTGTGTTTGAGATTGCTTATTTTAGGTGTTTTTTGATTTATTTTAGTTTGGCACCGGTAATAAGCTAAATGTTAGTGTTTGGATGAGAAAAAATAAAACTGCTTATACCGGTACCAAATCGATAATAAACAATTTTTGATAAGTTAATCCTTCCTGACTTATGAAAAACTGTTTATTACTAGTTTACCATTTTAACCATGTCTTATTAATATCCTTTCTATACCCTAATAGAGATTTTTGTTATTGATATTTTGGTTATAAAAATATTACATTATAAATGACGATCTAATATTCTTTTGTTGTACAGATCTATTATTTTTGTCTTAAATTATTAATGGTATTGGTATAAATGTTTGTTAATTATTAATCTTATTGATGTAAATTATTAATTTTATTGATATAAATTATTAATCTTATTGATATAAATTTTTGTCAAAGATATTATTATAAATGATGAAAAATAAATTTTTATATGTTAAAAATATCAAATAAGTTAATAAGCAATCTCAAACACTCTCATAAGTCAATAATATGGAAGATTGTTTTTTTTTAGTCATTTTACATATGTAAGCAAAATTTGTCAGACACTAAAAAACAACTTATCAGCTTGTTGATTTTTTGGTACCGCTATAAGCTAATCTAAACACTTTTTATAAAACTATGGTTTGATACCACATAAATTAATAAGCTCTTTTACAAAAAAAAAATTTGTTTTAAATAAGCAATCCCAAACACCCTCTATATTATAAAACATTTGATAAAAACTCTTAAAACCCATTTTTTATGTATAAAATATTGTTTATTGATACATATTACTTGAAATTCAAGATTACAAGTAGATTGTGCTTAAGTACAACTTAATAAAGCTTCATTACTCCATATATGAATTATTGTAACTAACTGCAGATAAATATAATCAAATACAAGATTAATATCTAATTTTAAATATAAAATATAATTAAAATAAACATT
>NC_037544.1:35858680-35865244 GCF_001531365.2 Cynara cardunculus var. scolymus | reverse complement strand
TATAATAAGAAGATTAAACTAAAAATTATCTTTATAAAAACATTATATTATTATACCTAAAACAAATTACTTCGTTATTAAACCTTAAATTAATTATACGATAAAAAAAAATTATGGGTCTTAAATGTTATATCTTATTCAAATATAAAAACATTATCGTTTTCTCAAAAACATATTATAAATGAAACATTACGATTGAGATGTATTTCGCTGCATTGTGCAAGTAAGATTGTACTATATTAGATATGAGAATAAAATATATGTATTTGTATATTAGTGCCAAGTTTAATTGGACTTCAAACTGTTTAAAAAAAACTCATCTGGCGTGTGAAAGCAATTTTAGACATTAAACAAGTCGTATAGTGGTAGATCCAAGATTTTTGTCGAATGGATGTACCTTTAAGGTGGATTAACGGCATGTAAAGTAATATGTTTGTTTTTAGTCGTATTCCACAGTTTCTAAAGATTTTTTTAAGTTTTTTGGTTGAATTGAAGTGATTTTTTTTATTAACCTGGATATCCAACCCGCTATGCGATGCGACAAATCCCAGGGCGACCACCTGTTTTGCATATAGCCTGGAGTCACTGCATTTGAACCTCCGTGGCCACAAGAGGATTTTTATTCCTCCTTGGATTTGAATTTTGGACCTCCTGGTACTTTTGACTTTTAGAGCCAAGCTCAAACCAATCAGGCACCACCCTTGTGGTTATTGAAGTGATTTTTTCGATTTCTTTGGTTGAATTCCTTGTATTTTCTAATATCTCGGAGCACCCCTCAAAGTTTAACAGGTGTACTTTTCATGCCCAAAATAAATCTATTTACGAAAATAAGTTGAGCGGGTGCACAGGACCCCATTCCGGATTTAATAGATCAACCAAAATGGTCGTTCCAATCTTTCAAATTCTCTTGGCCAAACCCTAAGCGGTTCGAATTCAAACTCTAGTTTTACAAACCGATGGCATCGTAATATGGTTCGATACTGGTTTTGTAACGTCTGTAACATCTTCGTGAATGTTCATAATGTTTTGATTCATCAGGTTCTTCGAGCTATCTTGTTTCGTTTCTTGTTGGTTGTGTTTGCACCCATCTGACGGGACCCGAAAATGAGTAGATTAAGTGCATGTCGAATAACATGATTATGGATATATGGGATCTACGAGTTTATTGGTCGTACTAATAGTTATGGATATATTCACCTCGTTACAAATATTTATAATGAAATTTTACGAATACGTTGTTACAACTGTTTACGAAGGCATCCAGCATTTAAGAAAATACAAGTATTGCAACACACAGCATTGCTTCTAATGAAGGAAAGAATTATCGTCAAACGTGTGAATTATACTGCTTAACTCACACCGTTGTATGAATTGACATGTGTAAGCATATCATAAAGAGGTTGATACAAAAACCATAAACCGTACCCAACATCAAAACCAATTTCGTAGCCCACAAATCGTAACCAAAATCACAACCTTTTGTAATCTGTAACTTTAATTTGTATACTTTTCGTAAAAGGTTAGGTCTCGATGCTCTGCCCAAAGGTTCATCAGTTCGAGTCGCATAACTGAAATTTTTTTGGCTGTTTTCTTCCTTCAACGAAATCTTACTTCCATGATGTGGTATATCCAACACAGTGACATAGTAATTTGGTTGGGTTGATAACACAACTGACGTGATATTTAGGAGCCGTTTACAAAACGCTTACTCGGTAAATGAACACCAAGTCATATTACCTTACCGGATGAATATGGTAAGGATCAAGAATCTTATCCGGTAAGAGCGAGACAAGGACGAAGAGTCTTACTTGGTAAGTGAGGGCGACGACTCTTACCAAGGTAAGTGTTTATCGGGTAAATTGTTGCATACGATACCGTTTTGGTGGACTAAAATCTTATCCAATAAGTAAATGATAGTGTTAAGTTTACCGGTAAGTGCTTACCGGGTAAGTGTTTGGTCAACAGCCCCTTAGTTATTTAGTCATTATATTTATACGTAAAAGATATAAAAAAAAGATATATAAACGGTATAAAAATTGAAACTTTGTATTTTATACGTATATGCATATTTACGTATCTTCACGTAAGTATTTATACGTATATATGTGTACGGTTTAAAACCCGTACGCATATTTGCGTATATTTACGTACGTATTTATACATATATGTGTACGGGTCAACACCCGTACGCATATTTACGTATCTTCACGTAAGTATTTATACGTATATATGTGTACGGTTTAAAACCCGTACGCATATTTACGTACGTATATATGTGTACAGGTTAACACCCGTACGCATATTTACGTATCTTCACGTAAGTATTTATACGTATATATGTGTACGGTTTAAAACCTGTGTGCATATTTACGTACGTATTTATACGTATATATGTGTACGGGTTAACACCCGTACGCATATTTACGTAAAAAAAAGCGATATAAATTGCGGTAACGTGTGTATATATATATATATATATATATATATATATAGAGAGAGAGAGAGAGAGAAAGATGCGTAACTTTAAAAAAACGATATAAATTACGGTAAATTATATATATATATGCATAACGTAGAAAAAAACGATATAAATTGCGGTAACGTATATATATATATATATATACAGAGATGCATTACGTAAAAAAAAAGATATATAAACAGTACAAAAATTGAAATTTCGTATTTTATACGTATATATGTGTACAAGTTAACACCCGTACGCATATTTACGTATCTTCACATAAGTATTTATACATATATATGTGTACGGTTTAAAACCCGTACGCATATTTACGTATATTTACGTACATATTTATACGTATATGTGTACGGATTACACCCGTACGCATATTTACGTAAAAAAAACGATATAAATTGCGGTAAAGTATATACATATAGAGATGCATTACGTAAAAAAAAACGATATAAATTGCGGTAACGTATATATATATATAGAGAGAGAGAGATGTGTAACTTTAAAAAAACGATATAAATTGAGGTAAATTATATATATATATGCATAACGTAAAAAAAGATATAAATTGCGGTAACGTACATATATACAGAGATGCATTACGTAAAAAAAAGATATATAAACGGTACATAGATATATATATATATATATATATAGATAGATACATATATATATAGATAGATACATATATATTGAGAGAGATAGATGCATATACATATATATATAGATAGATAGATACATATACATATAGAGATAGATAGAGTATTTACCGGTGTTTCCATAGTAGCGGCGGAGGGTGGTGGATGGCGGCGGTTGACGGTGGTCGGTGGCGGCGGATGGTGGCCGACGGCGGCGGATCACGGTGGTCGGTGGCGGTGGAAGGTCGCCGATGTCGTTATACGGTGGTCAGTGGCGGCGGAAGGTTGCCGATGTCGTTATACGGTGGTCTCGATTTTTCGCTCAGTTTTTCCAGAGAAAACAAGCGGTGGTGGGGATGGATGGTGACTTATGGTCCCCCACCGCCAATTTATATAAAACGTTAAGTAATAAAACAAAATTCATCGTCAAATCGACGTCATAGAGTGTCATAACATGAAAAACCGCGAAATCAAATATAATGTCTGATTTTTTCTCCCAAAATCAGCTTTTTTTTTTCCGTAACCACAATTACCATTGTCTTATTTTATACCGAAAAACCATGAAATTTAAAATTAAATACGTAAAAAGACACATTTTATGTATTTTTCCATTTTTATTAAAAACACCATTTAATTGTTAAATAAAAAACACAAAATGATGAAATAGAGGTCAAATTTCGTAAATCAGATATTATATCTGATTTACGAAACCCAAATCAGATAAAAATAATTTTTGCGTTTCCATAATTATAATGGTTTATTTTTAAACCTTTACCCATGAAATTTGGTTCTAAAAAAGTTAAAAAATACAACTTAAATGACGTATCAGTTTTATTAAAAATATCACCCAAAAAAAAAATAAAAGGCTGGATCGCCCCCTAGGGCGAGGTCGAATCCGGTCTTCGAGGGTGAACAGTAATCTCGTCTTTTAAGGCTGATTTTTTTTTTAATTTTTTTAAGAGTTTTAATGTGGATCTCCCCCCACATGTATGGATCGCCCCGGGGGAGATCTGGGTGGTCAAAACGCAAAAAACTGGTTATTTTGTGGCAAATAGTTGTATTAAATGAATATTTTTATAAATTTCCCTTATTATATATTTAATTCAACCCAAAGCAACTCAATGTCTGATCGAGTTGTAAAATTTTCAAACTGTATGTATTGGATTGATATTAAGTTACTATTATTTGAACCCAACCCAACCCAACCCAACCCAACCCAACCTGATGAACTCGATATTCTTTTATTTCTTAGATTTCATATGATTGTTAAGTTTATATTAATATATACATTAGACAATTACACTATTATGTATGTTTTTCATATATACATATTTTCAATCTATTCTCCATCTCTATATAACTCATTTGTATATATGTTCAGTAGTTGTAAACATATATATGTAAATTGAGAAAATCAATTGAATGTGATATACATAAGATTTAAAAAGTATGGATAAGTTGTATCAAATGATTGATAATAAAAAATAAATTATGAATAAAAAAATTAAATATTTAAGGTTAGAAGAATATTTTAATGTACCAAAGTATCAATCCGACCAATACGACTAACTCGACCAACCCGTACGGTTTTGGTTGAGTTGAGTTAAGGTTTTTCAAACCGCAAACATTGGGTTGGGTTATTTCTTCAACCCGATCAACCCAACCCATGAGCATCTCTCTGTTATTAAATATGAGAGATTAAAATAAAAATCAATTGTAAATCACATGTCGAAAAAGAAAATCACAAGGACGAAAACAATAATGAATCATAAACCATGGAAAGAACATTGTAATCCCAAAATCACGGGGTTGTAAATAGATATTTTCAACAAACTATAGGGGCTAAAAATGTAATTTACTCTAAAGATTATCTTATAAAAAAATATATAGTAATTACTTAAAAAGCAATTATTATACTTTGAAGTCTAGGTCAAACCCCGTCAACGTCAAAATTCTAGAACTTTCTAAATACATTTTTCGGTTTTTCCTAATAAAAAAATTGGACGAACCTAAAGAGTAATTTACATTTAATAATCAGTTACAAAAACTACCCATAAACTTGTCAATTGATATTTTTCATAACAAAGTATGAGTAAATTGAATATTTAGACTATGATTCACAGATTGGCTGATAAGTTAACTGATGGTTGATAACAGGAGTGGATCTAGCCCTTAAGGACCGGGGGGAAAGGCACCCAGTCAAAAACCAAAAACATTTGTTGACTAGCTTAAATTTTTTATTTTTATCCTCGTATTACATGGTTTTCCCCAGTCCCATATGGCAATATGCGTGCCTCCCCCAAGTCTCATCCAACATGTCTCCACTCCATTAATTTCCTGGATCCGCCACTGATTGATAGTTGATGAAAAATAATTTTTGGTAAAAGTATATTATAAGCATGCAAAATGATCAAAGAAGACATCTTAAAAAATTAATCGATTACAATATTTCATAATAAAAATTAAAACAAATTTATGATAATATGATATGTTAATTAATACAAACAAGATAAAAGAAATTAAATAATATATATGTTAATTAAAAAACTAAAATTGATTACTGTGACTTAGGATCACGTGAGTTCAGTCTATTTTCGTGAGACCACTTCTTTTACACTTGAAATATTTACAGTAAAATATTGTAATGGAAACATTCACAATGTTTTTACTATGAATGTTCAGATTTTTTTCACTTTCACAATGTTTTGTTGTAAAGTGTTAAAAAATAGTCTCACGTGAACTCAACCATGATTATTATATATGCATGTATGTATATGTATATATAATAACAAGGGTTGGGTTCACGTGAGACCAACATGTTTTGTGAGACATATGAGACAACATTTTTACACTTGAAACTTCACAACAAAGTGTTATGCATGTAAAAGAAATATGAACCTTCACAGCAAAAACATTGTGAAGGTTACCTTCACAGTGTTTTGTTGTGAAGTTTTAGGTGTAAAAATGTTGTCTAATGTGTCTTACGAAAACAGTATTGTCTCATATGATCTCAAATACACACACGCATATATATTAGATTTATTAAAACTAATTTTAGATAAAACCTAAATTAATTTATTATTAAAAAAACATTACATGTAATATGAATAAAAATAAAATTAGCTAATCTCACATATCATAATAAATTATTTTTTAAAATATAACTAATAACTGAATTAATGTTTTTATTAAAACCATTTAATATAATTTTATTATCTATAAAACTAAATAAGTATAACTTTAATTTTTGTATAACTTATACAAACACTTTTTAGAATTACTAGAAACGTACTCGCGCAATGCAGCGAGATACATCGTGATTTTAATATTTCATTTTATTCTTTATCTCAGTCGAAGTTATAATATGGCTTTATGTGATTTTGAGAAAGCGATGATGTTTTTATTTTTGAATAAAATATATGTTTGAAAATATCATAAAAATTTGACAAAAAT
>NC_037544.1:35812883-35857765 GCF_001531365.2 Cynara cardunculus var. scolymus | reverse complement strand
AAGTTGTACTTATGCATAATTTACTTGTAATCTTAAATTTTAAGTAATATGTATCAATAAACAATACTTCGTGCATAAAAAATTGTTTTTAAGAGTTTTTATCAAATGTTTTATAATATAGTATAGATAGTATAGATAATGTGTTTTTTTTTAAAAATAATAATGATTTTATTTTTGAATAAAATATAAATTTGAAGATATCATAAAAATTTAAGTTATCATAAATTTGAAAATTGTTTTTAGATTTTTTATATTTAAAATGAGATGTTTATCCTGTATTTGATTGTGTTTATCTGTAGTTAGTTACGCGAATTCAGGTACGGGATGAAATCGGATAGTGATGAAATCGTTTAGGGATGAACGAGTTTAAGAGTTTTTAAGAATTTTAGCCAAATGCTTTATAATATAGTATATATTATTTTTGTATTTTGATAACTAAATATAGTGAATAGTAATTACAAACTAATAATATAAAAATAATTGACATATAATTAATATTAACTAATAATTTTCAACTAATATTATTTTCTATTTATTATTTATTAATATTTAATATCTATTAATAATAATTGTTTATTTTTATTTATTTACTTATAATTAACATTAATAAATAATAATAAGTATTAATGAAGGTCATAATTAAAAAAATGACAATAAACTTCCAAAACGTTACTTCAAATAACGTTTCAATAAGCTAGCTTATATCCATCTAAACGTGCATTCAAAAAATAAGCTGGTTTATGTTTGCGAAACAATGTCTTAACTAAATAGATCTTTATTCTAATAATACAATATTATAATTATATTTAATTTCATTGTTATTTATGAAATAAAAAATTTGGACAAAAAAAAGTATTAAATGATGTATATGACTCAACTTGACCCTTTTTCAAATTAAACTAAGGGACTGTTTATCCAAATGTTTACTCGGTAAGTACCTACCAGTAAGAATCAACATTATAATTTATTTTTGTCGAATAAGATTGTAGTACATCAAAACGGTATCATATGCAACAATTTACCCGGTAAGCATTTACCCGTGTAACAGTCGTCACCCTCACTTACCGGGTAAGACTCTTCATTCTTGTCGTCTTTCTTACTAGGTAATATTCTTGGCCCTTGTCATGTTAATCCGATGAGGAAAATTGTCCGATAAACACTTAATAAACAATCCATAAGAAATTATTCATTTTGAATCCTATTTTGATATTTTTTTTATTTCGAGAGTTTTAGCTCAGATCTGCAGAGGTTTTACCCAACCCATCACACCTAGGGTTGTAAACGGACCGAACGTTCAACAAACCGTTTGTGAACCGTTCGGTGGAAAGTTCGTTTATGTTCGTTTATTTAATAAATGAACGAACATAAACAATTTTTTTTGTTCGTTTAGTTAAACAAAGGAACATGAACAAGAGTCTCATTCGTTCATTTATGTTCGTGAACGTTCGTTCGTTTACCGTTCGTTTATATTTGTTCGTTTATATATTAAATTTAATATATAATATTTTATTTATTTACTTTGAATTCAAATAATATTTATTTATGTTCGTTTAATCTGTTCGTTTAGCCCGTTCGTTTATGCTCGTTCGTTTATGCTCGTTCGTTTACGTTCGTTTAGCATGTTAACGAACGAACATAAATAAACACGAACACACCTTATTTTTAAACGAACGAACACGAATACAAAGATTTTCGTTCGTTTACCGTTCGTGTTCGTTCATTTGTTCGGTTAAGTTAAACGAACGAACATGAACAAGCCTTCGTTTGTGTTCGTTCGGTTCGTTTACAGCCCTAATCACACCCACCTAATTTGTCACATGTACCTGGGGTCTTTAATAGTGTTACTACGTTGTAATATGGGGTGTCTTGAAAAAAAATATTCATTAATTGTTTGTTTAATGTAATATTCATGTTTTTGGTCCATATTCATTAAAAACTGTATTTTCGGTCCAATTAAATAAGATCAAATAAATGTTGAGTTGACTTTTCATGAATCATGCCTTATGCATAATGATGATTGATAAGAAAATCCCCTTATTCATATATGAATATTCACAGAGAGAACATTAAATTTGAAATACGACTCAATAGGAAAAATGGCATGATGTTCCATGGAATATGGTCTTGAGTCATTCTCCAATATGATTAAGATACATAGGCTGTTTGGTAGTTGTTGAATGGTTTTGTGTAGAATGATTAATGGTCAGAATGGTTAAGAAGCTATCGTGATATAGTCCAAAATGAAATACAATTGTTTGGTAATTATTTACAATGAAAATTAGAACATTGAATGGTTAAAGAAGTCTCACGATACAAAATCATTCAGAAAGCTTTACAATCATTAAGAGACATATTTTTTTTTTTGTCAAACAAGATTCAACTCTTAATGGAACAATTAAGAGGTAAACAAACAACCCGATTGCTTGTGGATCGCTCCAGTAAATCTATAAGAATTTTCAATTGATAAAATGAACACCCCGTTTATCTATAGTTATAATAAGTTAATAAATGAATTGTACAATACACATTTTTTTATTAACCTGAATATCCAACCCGCTATGCGAGCCGACTAATCTCAGGTTAACCACCTGCTTTGCAGGTAGCCCGAAGTCACTACATTTGAACCTCCATGGCCACAAGGGGATTTTTATTCCTCCTTGGATTTGAACCTGTGACCTTCTGATACTTTTGATCTTTGGAGTCAAGCTCAAATCAATCAGGCACTACCTTTGTGGTTAAAAAAAAGACATTTGTTTCTTAATACTTGCACAAATAGATATACCTACTATGAATTTGTTTTTATATGATTTCCAAATATAGCACAGAAAGTATGTTTGAATAAATCCATTAATTAAACAGAGTCGTCCTGAAAGGTCGAATATAAAAAGACTCTATAACTTTCAGATATGAAAAAGACTACTTTCAAAGCAATCAGGTAGTTAGTTTTAAAACCCCAACAAACCATAGGAGTAGGCGGATTTCTACTCTTGCTGCAACTCTACAGGATGAGACATTTTATCAGTGTTGATTATATGTCATAGTAGCTGCTCTCACCTTTGTCTGTGAGGGGCTTCAGAGGCTTACAAAACCCCTTTTTAATAAGCCAGTTTGGACTTGCTTGCATCTCCGTTTAATGGGCTACATATCGTCATTGTAATACGTCGCCCCTAAAATCATCCCAACTGCTACTAATGTGGCTACTTGGAAAGCTCCTGCTAAGATGAGAAATTCTCCGATAAAGCTGCTAGTTTGTAACACGATAGAGTCTTAAAAACATTTTCATTAAGTCATCATGTGCTTATTGTGATGCTTTAAGGTAACGTAAGCAGATATAAAAAATTTATATATGTAACCATGATGGGGTATGTATTGTCATTGTAAACACATATGGTCTTAAAACCATTTTCATTAAACTGACATGTGCTTAATTTACATGCTTTGGGATAATGTAATCAGATATAAAATTTTCTACTATAACCATCATGTCTAATTCCTAGTCGACTATGAGTTGTTTGATAGTTGCTGAATGGTTTAATGCAGAATGATTAAGTGGTCAGAATGATTGAGAGGCTGTCATTATGTAGTGTAATAAAATATAATTGTTTTGTAATTGTTTATAATGAAATTAGAGCGCTGAATGGTTAAAGAAGACCTATGATGCAAAATCATTAAGAGGATTTTAAACCATTAAGAGGCAGATTTTTTTTTGCCAAACAAGATTCACCTTTTAACGATTCAAATGCTGCCTATTAATGAAATTATTAAAAGGTAAACAAACAACCCCTTACAAGTTTATTACCATATAGATTTGAATCAAATAAAACACTGTATTTCAAGAAACTGAAACGATCTGTAACAAAAGATTACAACACTGATTACTTGAACCCAAATCTCATGATCTTATATCAAAATTCCCGAAATGTTTTTTCAACTTCGTCACCTCTCGAGTCGATAGAAGATATCGATCGTTACAAAAATTTGTTGTAAAAACGTCTGAATTTCACATGGACCACTTCTGAAACAAATCAATAAGTTCAGGGACCTTTTTTTGCAATTCACTTATATTATTTTTCTGATATTTTTCCTTTGAAGAGTATTCAAGTTCAAAGGTGTAAAAGTCAACCCTCCATGAATTCAAACCATATAAGTTTTCAGTAACTCAAACAAGCTCCGAGATCTTGATCAATGGAGGACAGAAATGCTAACATAATCTCTGTTGCATCTATAATCATTCTCATTATCGTCATCATAATCTCCCGTATTCTTCTCGCTCTCACCGAGCCGTTTTTCTTGATCCTCGGAGCCTCTATCGCTGCAATCCTCGCCATCATCGTTTTCTACTTCACCAGGCGCCGTTTCAACAGCAGAAAGCGGAAAATGGAGACTATAATTGCTTCCGAAGGAGCAGAGCTTCGAATCGAGTATAGTTTTCTCCGGAAAGTCGCCGGACTTCCGACGAAATTCCGGTTTAAAGAGCTTGAAGAAGCCACCGATAACTGGAAGTTGTTGATTGGAGCAGGAGCATCGGGATCCGTTTTTAGAGGAAAATTGAAGGACGGTACGGCGGTTGCGGTGAAGAGGATTCAGCACGGAGAGGAGAGAGGTGGAAAGGAATTCAGATCTGAAATTGCCGCCATTGCTAGCGTACAACACGTTAACCTTGTACGCCTCTTTGGATACTGCAGTCATAGTAATAATACTCATTTTCTCGTTTACGATTTCATTCCAAATGGATGCTTATCGAATTGGATCTTCAACCGCCCTTCCTCCGCCGTGAATGCTAACTGTACTGGCGGATGCTTGTCGTGGCAACAGCGATCGAGAGTAGCAATCGACGTGGCGAAAGCCCTTGCTTACCTACACCACGATTGCCGGTCAAAAGTTCTCCATCTCGACGTCAAGCCGGAAAACATCCTTCTCAACGAAAATTACCACGCAATCGTCTCCGATTTCGGAATATCGAAGCTCATGAAACCAGACGATAGCAGAATTGTAACATCACTTAGAGGTACAAAAGGCTACATTGCTCCAGAATGGTTACTTGGCCTAGGAATCTCGGAGAAATCCGACGTGTTCAGCTACGGCATAGTGTTGTTAGAGATCATCGGCGGTAGGAGAAGCGTGAAAGCCATCGATGTAAACGACGGTGACCAATCAAGGAAAAAATTCGAGTATTTTCCGAAGATCGTGAAGGAGAAGTTGCGATCAGGGAGAATCATGGATGTGGTGGATCCACGGCTGTTGAATCTCGGTGGAATCGATGAGAATGAAGTAACGAAAATGGTGCACGTAGCATTATGGTGCATACAACACAAGTCGAGACGGCGGCCGAGTATGGTGGATGTGGTGAAGTGGTTGGAAGGGCGGGTGGCGGTGGTGGAACCACCGGAAACTTCGATGATGGTGGTTGATCTGTTGTCGATTGAGAATGAAGGTCACGGCGCCGGTGACAATGGAGGATGGCAGAATCGTAATAAAAGAAGAAAGCTAGGGGTTGTTGCTAGAGTAGCTTCTCAAATTAATGGCTGCTTGGTACCCAATTCAACGTCGACGGCCAGGTCAAACTCCTTCACGTACTCCATGTCCATAATTTCTCCAAGATAAATATATTTTTATACGGACAATGAAAGCACACGTATACACAAATATAATTTAATTTTAAAATCATACCCTCTTTTCACACTGTTTTAAAAGGTTCGTCATGGCAGCCACCGTGGCTTCGGGGTTTTCTTTGACATAGCATTAAGCCCGTGGCATGTCACGACGTGATGTATGGTTTTTATAAGACGTTATTTGATTGTGTCTTACTTTTAAGTTCCTTGCTTTTGTAGTTTTTAGTATATAATCAATTTGAATTGTTTAATGTAAGAGGCGTTCAAATGAGAAAGCGCTTGTTTTACGGAAATATGAGAACATTTTTTAGCCTTCATATTATGTATTATATTATATATACTACCTTATAAACTATATTTGTTAAAGAGCTTAAAAACAATTTTTAATATACAAAGTACTATACTTTTATGCACAAAGTCTTAAAAATAACTCATAATGCATTAAGTACTACTACTTTATGCATTCAATCTTAAAATCTCTTAACATATAATACAAGTTACCAATGCACATTATTACCTTTTCTTTTCATGTTCTCAAGATACTTTTGACATCTTTCACTCATGCCTTCATGCCTTTCACCCTCTCATACATCTATGTCTTCTCCTCATCCCCAAGGTGATATTCAAACTGATATTCACCATGAGTTATTAAAAGTTCTCTCATCCATCTCTCATTCAATTGCTCTAGAACTCTCGATCTCGCTCTCGATCTATTGATTCTTTGCTCTTGGTGTAAATCGAACACATTTGTGGAGTCGTTTAAATATGTTGGATTTTAAATATATTGGATTTTAAACTGTTATACAATTTTTTTCATCGATAGACTCTAACTGGAACCATAACTCTTATTTATTCCAATTGTATTAATATGTAAAGACCAAGTGTAACTTATATTATCGTTTAATTTTCTCTAATAAAACAGTGGAACTTCAAAATCGTTAAAATTCGCGACTCCACTGCATTGCGCGGGTACACAACTAGTTAAGATTAAAAGAAAATAAAGTAAGTAATTAAGGATAATAATATGGTTTTATATTTATTTGTAACCTTGGTGAACTCATTATTCTTAAATTCACGTAAAATGTACTCACCAATCACAATGTATAACATGTGATAAGTATGTTGGCTATGCATTCAGAGTTGTTAATAATAAAATCACAAGTTTTCGATTTATCAAAGTATTATCACATCATTATCAATAACGGAGACATCGGCATAAGAAGTCTTCCACAATACTAGCAACATTTAAGGGATAAAGACAAATATAATACAACATACAACTGTTGATAAATAAACCACAAGGGTGGTGCCTGATTAGTTTGAGCTTGACTCCAAATGTCAAAAGTACCAGGAGGTCCCAGGTTCAAATCCAGAGATAAATAAAAATCCCCTTGTGACCACGGAAGTTCAAATGCGGTGACTTCGGGCTATCTGCAAAGCAGGTGGTCGCCCTATGATTAGTCGGCTCGCATAGCAGATTGGATATCCAGGTTAATCAAAAAAAATTGTTGATAAATACTAATTTATTATTACTTATTCTAATTTTTTATCATGTATTTATTAATTTAGAGGTCTAAAAGTATTCTCCCATTTTCGTAAAACATGTGTGTTCTCGTTTGAACCTTTGTCTATATGTATAATTATATTTATGATATACAAATTTATCGTCATAAGTCACAACTTAAAAACATCATGGTCTCGCTATGATTCGTAAGACTTGATACTTGACCTTACCACCACATCATATCTCACACCATTTAAAACCTTGTCTCACTCACATACCACCTCATTTCTTACCCTATTCCTCACTCACATGCCATCTGTACGAATAGAATATATACCTTTTTAAAATTATATTGATCCATCAAGCAACCTAATTCCTACTTACTATTTTTTAAATCAAAATCCATACATTCAGGATTAAAAACGCAAATACAAAACTATAAAACCTCTAAATCAATTTAAAACCGTATTGGAGCCAATATATTTGGTTTGATATCTGCTTCTAATTATTGAACAATATGTTCTCAATTCGTTACCTGTCTGATGCCATCGAAACCAACATATTTATTTTAACCAATGAACGGAATCATTTAAGTGAGAAATTGAACTCGAATGATTGACCCAAAACTCAAGTTTGGTTTACAACTTATATGTTTTAACGTGTATCCAATCAGTATTATATTATCCAGTTTTTGGTTCTCATATTCTTAATTTTCCAGTTCCACACCAATTCAAGTCTGGCATACAAAGACTTGACAACTATTTCACAAGTATATACAATTTATGAAACGTCTTGGGAACATTACATGGCCTACGAAATTAAATATTATTGACTCGTTATAAATAATTAAAAAAAAAGACTTTGTAGGGTTATAAATGGCTTTTTACAATAAAACAATGACTAAATCTAAAATAATTAGAATGTCTACTTAAAATACATGCAGGTGAATAAAATTTCGCTTTCCCATACTGTTATAATTAGAATGAAATAATATATGAATTGAGAACTCTTTAAAATTGAGATAAATTCAAATCGGGACCCTGAATGATAGCATTTTGGCTCAACGGGTGGCCCAAATGCCAACTCTCGTCATTTGACTTATATTTGTTTCAAATGTTACGTGTTTTCACACACGTTTGTTTTGATCCTATCATCTGATAGAAGTGTTGGACTTTTTCCACACCTCCAGGGGCGGATCCAACCTTTAAGCACTGGGGTGAAAGGCCCCAAGTCAAAAACAAAAAACCTTTGTTGACTAGCTTAAATTTCTTATTTTCACCCTCGTTTTACATGGTTTCCCCAGTTCCATATGATCATATGCTTCCCTCTGCCAAGTCCCATCTAACGTGTCCCCATCCCATTAATTTCTTGGATTCGCAACTGCACACCTCGTATATTTTTTCTGTTATAGTATAGTTTCTTAAATGTATTAAGTATATAAAACATTTTATGAAATTCGAGCCATTATACGTTTCTCGGGTAGGATTAATTACAAAAATAACCATTTTAGAAGGGTACATCACGTAATGGCCAATTTTTCCAGATCTGATATAGAATAGCTATGGAGTTCACAAAATGGCTTTGTGAATTTCCTACGCAATTCGTCAGCTTATTCATATGAATCTTGAATATTTTACCGGCTCAGTATTTACGAACACATTCTTATGCAGCCGATGATTTTTTCTTGTGTTTTTTTTTTCTTATTTTATTATATGAGAAATCATCCCTTTTCTATTGGGGACCATCTGATAATTTCATGTTGCAAAATAAATAAATAGAGGTCCGTTCACAAAACACTTGTGAACCATGTGGTTAATTTGCAGTAGACCCGAAAAAGTTAACTGTTATTTGATGGACCACTTCAAAAATGATTATTTTGATGATTAGCTCAAATAACTACTATTTGACAAGAAAATGTCAAAAATGATAAAATCAAAGTATAATGTTGTAATAAGAAATGTAATGTCAACAAAATTTTACACGTGGACGTCCCTATGTGAACAATGACATGACATGAAAACTCAGTAATTTGTGTCATGTCATCTTAATTCCAATGAAAAGGTTACCCTTACAATAATCTCGATTTTAGGAGACCAAATTTTGAATTGAAATTTAGGATTAGAAACGTATATTAAAATGTTAAAACTAAAAACACAATGTTATAATAGCAAACTGGTGATTATATAATAAAATAATTTTGAAAATATAATATTATAATAAGAAATGTCACGTCAGTAGTATGGTACATATGAACAACTTAAGTGGAAGTGAGATGGTATGAATATCTGGTATAATGAATAAATTTTGAATCAAAAGATTACCTAATGCTATAATAAGTAAAAAATTTAAAGTACAATGCGATAAAAAAAATAATTTGAGTACAAGAGTTTTTTTTTTTACTTCCCCCTTTCTCTCCTTTTTCTTTCCTTTTTTTTGATGTATATAATATTTATATACAACAAATAGAACAAATATATAATATTTACATACAACAAATAGAACAAATAAACTTACACATCATCCTTACATTTGGTGAGGTTTGAATTCCTGACCTGCTAGGAGACCAAAGACTTACATACCACTAGACTAAAGTTTACAGACAAAAGATTTCGAAAACACAACATAAGATAACGAAAGTTTGCTCATGCGACATGTTAGTACGGTTTTTCAGCTTCTAGATTTTTCCCTTTGATTTAGGATGTGTCAAAGAAACATCGAAAGAGTGTACATGGGTCGATTAGGGACATTTGATAAGTCAATGCAACATTTTGACCAAAAACGTCAACCCGTTAAATTGTATAACCCAACCCAACCCAACCCGTTACAATTTGAGTTAGGTGGGTTGGTCGGGGTTGAACAAATGTGTGAATCAGATTCAGAGATGCAACATTATGAATGATACTACTATTAGTTTTTTCAAACTTACCTTTTAATACATCTGAAGTTTGATTCATTCAGACGTTTGGGTATTAAGAGCGTTTGTTTTATTTTTAAAATAAGAGCTTAAAAGCTCTGAATGTTCTCTGAAATTTTAAATGGTAAATATATCACTTAATATCTCTTCATCCTAATTCGCCCTCCATCAAATTGTTCTTATTTTGGGGGTTGGAAGAGATATGTTAGCAAAAACTATATATCTTTCATATCTTTGCACTAGTTTAATCGATTCAGATTTAAGACTTCATATGTAAAAACAAACAATCTTACTAATCCAGATTTCAGACTTCAAGACCATCTCTTATAAATCAGAAGTAATTAAAAATGATAAGCAACTACTTTTTTACAACAAAGTTTTATTTCTTTCTATATAATGCTACTTATTTTGTGTCGCGGTCCAGAATTAACATAATATAAAATAAAACAAAATTTAATTGTTTTTTACGATGCGTAAAAAGTTTTTAATTACAACAAAACCATGAAACAGTGACACGAGATACCATATGTTCCTACATAGATGTGCCCCTGATGTATGGATTGGATTGGTTTTTTGAACATTTGATAACGGAATCCAATTACTTTGAGTTGTGCATTTTACGAATCGATTAGGTTCTGAGTTAGTCGGGTACTCGGGTTGGGTTATGTTCGAACTATTTTTGGGTTGTTGAATTGGGTTGACGGGTTTATTGGGTTTTTGTTATGAGTGTTCGTCGGTTGAAATCCAATGGTTTTAGGTGGACCCAATTCGATCCAATCCAATTAACACTGGACATCCGGTTCAATCCAATTCAATGGATGATTAGATCAGATCGGTTCTATCGATTGGATATTACTATTGGTTAATCTATTGGATCATACTGGATTCTTCTAATATTTTAATACAAGTTTCAACCAATTATTTCATATATATTTTTAATTTATTAAAACCACTATGTATAAATATCAATTAAAATGTAATATCATAAAGTACTAATAGTTAATAATTGGATGATAATTGAATGGTCATTGGATTAGATCGGTTCGATTTTGTTAAATTATGTACCGCCAGTCCGCCATCCAAGAACAAATATATCCAATTTGAATGTCGAAATTTTGTATCTGATTGGATCCAAAAACAACTGGATATTTGATTATGATCGGTCGGTTTAAATTGAATCAATTGCACACCCCTGGTTTTTGCGAGATATTGTAAGTAGGCGTTTGGTTTGTAAGATTTTGTGCAATTCGAAGGTCATACCCGTTCCTGGCATTTTATAGGCCACGAGCGAGATATAAAAAGGGCCATTGATAAGTACGAAAAATGTTTAATATATCGTTTTTTATCTTTAAAAATAGCATTGACTTATATGATATCATTTACATAGCATCGTCAATCTGTTCTACCGTTAAAAAACATCATGTGATATATACCTTTAATATATAGATTGACATCTTTTAGGGTCACAATGTTGACTATTATAAGTAACACTCTATGTAAATCAATATAAACCACTTGGGTTTCCATCTCATTACAGGTTAAAAAAATTTATCACCGGTTTTAAACTTTAAAAATCTTAGAATGAAAAGAGTATTTGAAATTCATCAACTAATTACTTGAAAGTCAAATTCCTTTGACAAATTCCATTTCATCGTAAAATATTCTGCGAACCAAATACGTAATTAGGGGCCAAAATGAAATAAACCTAAACTACAAGGTAGCTAAATGTCAAACTATCGAAAATTATCTCATTGGTTATCAGAAGTCGCCCACACGCCGGTATAAAACGCTTCAATGATAAAAAAAACACAGTGGGAGAAGAAGATCGATCGCAAAAGCGTGATTGCGTGAAAAGTAAGTCGAGAGCTCCTTTCGTGTCTCCTTTTCCATCATCAACAGGTATATTCTGATCTAAAAACTCCCAATTTTTTTTGTAGATCTTGTAATTTCACATGCAAGTTATGGTAGAAAAATCACTGTTATCGCCTATCGGTTCGTAATCTGTATTGAAATCGAAGTATTTTGCATGCATAGATGTAATCAGGTTGTGGATTTCAATAAGTTATATGAACAGTAAGAGTTGAAGCACTGGTGAAATTAACGAAGTGAGGGAATTAGTTTATATGACTATTTTTCTATATTAAATTGAAGTGTTTTAGGTTTCAAATTGGTTCTGACAGCATTGCTAACTTTTTTAACTGGTAATTGTAGTTAAGCGGAGAAGTTTATGTGTTTGTTTATAGAAATTGAGATATAGATACTATTTTGTTTGAAAATTAGTGATGTAATTGACGTTTGGTGTTAAAATGTAGATACAATAATGTTTAAAAATTAAAAAACCTTGTTATTGGCAAACATTTATATTGATATTCTGATTTGGATCCTCGAAATGTTCGGTGGATCACGTCTTTAATTTTGGAAGGAGGTAATAGGATCGTCATTATTAATGACGACAAATAATTAGTTGAAATTTGATCTTGAATCTTGATGACCTGAAAAGCTAATATTGAATTTGATAATAGAAAACAGTTAATTGTTAGGAAGGAAATAAAATGAACATGCCAACGATACTAAAAAACACACAGTTGGAGAAGAAGATCGATTGCAAAAGCGTGATTGCGTGAAAAGTAAGTCCAGAGCTCCTAAATTCAAATTCATCCACTTTCTTATTTCACCAGTGATTCAACTACGTTCGTAACTCGCATGTAAAATCACAAGATGTGCAAAAATTTGGGAGTTGGCTTCTCCTGATTTAAAGGTTTTCATTGTAGATAAGGTGTGAGAGACTTTTTTGTTGCAGGTTTTATTCTCTTTGGCTGCTGTAAGGGATTGCGTCTGTGATTATTAATATGAGTTATGATGGCCCTTCTCTGGGTTCCGGTTAGTTTCTTTGTGTTTTTTTGTCTCTGTAAATTCGTTTTATATTTGCAGTAGTTTTGCCTCTTGGGGTTTCTCGATTTGTTTCAACAGCAATGACTTTTAACCTAGACGATGTTTGAAAATTATGGATGATTTGCAACACAGGCTTTGACGGTGGGCAGAGATGGACCCAGAAAATTTTCTGGTTGGTGGCACAATTTGACATAAATACAAACCTGTTGAAATATTTCACAATATTAGTATAGATTAGTTGGTTGGTTTCTTGTCCTTGCGTGATAGAGACCCATGTTTGAGTCCAGACTAATTTTTTTTCTAAAACACAAAAAATACCAAAATTGAAGCTGAAAACTAAATTTTTTTACATCGGTGGGACTCAAACCTGGGGTTTTTTTTTACAAAGTGAGCAACATTTACCAACTCTGGCGTTAGAGACTTGCACCAATGCTTCAGTTTCAAAAACTATATGGTGGTACCTAACAAAACAATACGGTGGCACCCTTCAGAAACTTAATTTTTTTCTCTCATGACAGAATCATGAAACAGTGGCCTGTGCCACCGTATGGGTCTATGTAGGTCCGCCAACGGTAGGTATTTTGGCCAATGGAAAGGGGTCGATCTATCTTGGTCCTTGGATCATAGAGACACCAGTCCTCCTATAAGTTTGTCTTTATTGTAAAACTAGGTGAACTAATCAGAACCAAAATGTTACTGGTGGTAATTGGTAAACTGTTGTAAGGGTATAGCCTTGGCATACTGGGCTGGTTAGTAAAGTGCTGGGGCTTCTTTTTGACATCATTTGAAATTATTTAGCTTACCTGTTTCTCTATGTGGTAGGGTAAATGCACCCCTACTACTGGTTTCCTCCTCACAAACATCAACATCAAAACTTACTTTTGTACATTTTCAATATATGATTTGACCTGTTCCTGACTTAAATAGGAGTGCATATAGTAACACCCTTTTACTATCATCGGTAACCTTTGGCCTCTCTCATTTCGTCTCTTCCTCCTTTCTCTTTGGTTCATGTTATGAAATGGTAATATTTGATATTTTCATCAAAGGTGGCAGAACTGCTAGAAGGGCACTCGAGTTTGGACAGACGTATGTCGTAAAACCTAAAGGCAAACACCTGGCAACAATCGTCTGGTTGCATGGGCTTGGTGACAATGGCTCAAGGTAATATCATCTCAACATCCCTCTCTATTTGCTTGTGCCTGTAAGACATCAGCTCTGATAAACTAAGTGGCCACAATTGTTGTGGATGCATGGAATGTGAAATCGGACCCGGGGCAGATGGGATATTCCACCACATCCCCCGGGCCTCAACCACTACGTCACAACCTTTGTGGTTAGATTATGTTAGTTACTGGGTTTGATAAAAGTAGACCTTTTGGATATATTCTTCACCCCTTTTGCTTCTTGTATACTTTAAAGTTATTTAGATAGAGAACTTTAAAAAAGTGACAGCACAACTTTAAAAACTGATTGCAACTAGTCCCTAATTCAAAAATGTGAGTTAGTTTTACCAACATAAAAATTACATAATAGCTTTTGATGGACAATCTAAGGGTCTGTTTGGTTGGTTTTCATTAAGTCATGTATGGATAAAGCATGATTAATCTGTCTGTATAGATTGGGAAGATTTTTGTTTGGAGGGTATTTTCATAAATTGAAGGAGCGTGATTTTTAACTAGAAGGGGCAGGTTTGGATTAAATTTGGCTGTCAGGATTATACTCCCTCCTTGAAGCTTACTGAATAAGTCACTTCCCATCATTAAGCCACTACCAAACAATCATTTATAGCTGACCGAACAAGTTGTGAGTCCTATTAAGCTGCAAACAGACAGACCCTAAGGGAGATGATACTCTGTTCCAAAACAGAAACCCACTTATAATTTAAAAGTCTTAAATGTAATTCTTATGAACAAATTTACCCTTGATTAAACAGAAAGAACAAAATGGCTCTTCACGGAATCTTCAGAAAAAGGAAGGTCATTCCAGGAACACCGAATTTGTCTTGATATTAAACTTTGACATAGCACTCTTTTCTGGGACAAAGAAAAATCGTTAAATTCGACTCTTTTTTCTGGATACAGGGAATAATAGGTTTTGAAATCTTCAGTTAATGTTGAATTTGGACCCTCATTTTACATTCATTTGTACGCCATTCTCAGAATTTTCCCTCTTTTCAGATCAGCAATATCCTCTAAGTTTAGCTTATATCAAGTGTTTCTTTTTTGTCTCAGTTGTGTTACATGTCAAGAAATCTGTTTTTTCACAAATTATCTAGATCGACTGACTATGATTGTTATCAGAGTTTTTCTTTTTTATTATGCGAATATGATGGGAAGGTTTTCATTCATATTTTCAACTCAAGTAACGAAGGAGCATTTTGCCTTTATATTTGCAGCAACCCATCCTACCATTTAGCTTTTATGGCATCATGAACTATGAATCATCGGAAGAAGATTAGTTTTACCTTCAAATCACTAAACTACATTTAATTATATTGTTCATAGCATTTTAAGTAAATTGTCGACAAGAGGGAGATTCAGGGAACCTGCCCCCTAAAAAAATTGAAAAACTGTGAACACCCTGGTAACCATCATCTGGACGGTATGCGCATATGTTTACAAATAATTGAAGTAGTTTCTTGGTTTTTATGCACATGTGCATACCGGACAAATTGCTTACAAATTACTTGTATGCAACGTGCATACCGTCCAAATGAACGGTTACCGGGGTGTTCCTTAGTTTTTCACCTTTTTGCGGTTTTCCCCTTCGATAAATATGTGCTATCGGTATATTTGCAACATTTTGATATATACGGTTGTTTCTTGACACAACTAATGAATGGCGACTGAGATCCATGTTCTATTTCTTGGCAGCTGGTCCCAGCTCTTGGAGACCCTTCCTCTTCCAAATGTAAGGACAGATTTAGGGGCTGTTTATTCAGAAAAGAAATGAAAATTACAGGGAATAAAAATGGGAATGAAAATGAGAAAATGACAGATTCCCCCGTTTAACTTGGCATGAAAATTTGGGCTTCTGGGGGAATGAGCCCAGTATATTATATAAAATCAAACGCTTTCTTTTATTTTCAATCCCATTAATTACTGCTAAGTACCTCTAACCAAACACCCCCTAAGTAAACGACTTAAGATCTATTAACAAACATCGTTTTTACCCTTATACACAAATGAATAAGATAAACAAATATGGTGATGCTATTTTTTTATAATTAGTTTATTAATATGTATTTTACAAAATTTGATGCAGATCAAATGGATATGCCCTACTTCGCCTACTCAGCCCTTAACGTTATTTGGCGGCTTTCCTTCAAATGCATGTATGTTTTTCATGCTCTAGAAAAAAATAATTTTCTTCTCGATGGAAACTATTTATATCTCGACCACAAGGGTTGTGGCGTAGTGGTTGAGCCCTAGGGGATGTGGTGGAATATCCCATCTGCCTACGGTTCGATTCCAGGCATACAGAGCAATTGTAACCACTAAGTTTATCATGGCTTATTTCTTGCAGTTGCAATTTGCAACGATTAGTCTAGGCATAGCCTGGGACTCCTTTAAAAAACTATTTCAATTTGCCACGATTAGTCTGGGCATAGCCTGGGTATCCTTTTAAAAAGAACTATTTATATCGCCTAATGACGACCTCATTAAATCTTTCAAAAGTAATTGCACGAACTTGCACTTATAAGCAGGGGCGGACCTATTAAGGGTTGAGCTGGCTCCCGTTCTCCCGTTCAACTATCATAAGAGAAAAAAAATTAGGAATCTAAAAGGTGCACCCGTTTGATTTTGAAGGGTGCTCTCAAATATTTTGAAACCAAATTTATAACAGAAATCAAACATGGTTGTGATGGTTCACATAGTTGGTTTAAATTGTGGTTCACAATAGGTTGCCGGTTCAAGTCTTACATCTAGCAAATCTTTAATTTTTCACGTTTTTAATTTCTGCTCCTAGGACCAGCACAAGGGCCTGCCCATGGGCCCTACAATGTTATAACTAAGAATATTAACAATAAAGATACATAGCTATAATAATCGAACTCACAACTTAAGTACAATTATAGACATAACTACCAAGGCAGTTTTTTGTTTATTTTCCTCCCATTTTCATTTTATTACCTTTCTTCATGATTTATATTCGTTTTCATTGCAACTTCATCTTAAAGGTTGCTGTTTTTTTCCTCGTTTTCGAGGCAACATATATTTCTTTTAAATGTCATCAATGTCGATTCCATTTGAAAAAAAAATCTATTTTATTCCCTAAATCGACACAATTTACTTTTCCCGAGGTCAAACCGCATTGACTTCCCCCCAAGTCAAACGCTACTTTGTAGACCCTTGATCCACCTTAAAGGTGCACCCGCTAAGGAAAGTTCCTGGGTCCGCCGCTGCTTATAAGTAAAAAAAGGATTTTACTTTATCTGAATTCTCTTTGTATTTTCAAGTATCTGATGCAAAAGTGTAGTGTGGTTGAAGATGAACACACTAGTTAGGTTACAGTAAAGAACTAAACCATTCAAGATTGACATGCATGAAATCATCAAAAGTTGGTGTCATGGATGTTAGGGTTTGATGTAAGTGACCTGTCAGAAGATGCAAAACAAGACGTAGAAGGACTTGATGCTTCAGCTGCACATGTTTTGAGCCTACTCTCCACTGAGCCTTCAGACAGTAAGTTATCTCTTAATCTTTTCTTTTGTGTGCAATGACTCTTCCCTGAATTAACCATGACTAGCTGATAAGCTAGCCATTAGTTGATAAACTAATCATGTTTGGTAAAAACTAGTTGAGAAACTAGTTGTTAGCTGATAAACTAGTCCAGGAGCCATGGTGGTCCCCCTTAGAACCCCCGGATCCCACGAGTGAATCGAAAGTTGGATCTACATTTGGGGCTATTTTGCCGAGTTCCTTAGAGAGAGTTGTCTTGCGCCCATTAGGTATTCATTTCACCGCCCTACCGGAAATTCCCTCTGCCCTTACCGTAGCGTTTGGTAAAAACTAGTTGATAAGATAGCTGTTAGTTGATAAACTAGTTGCGTTGGGTAAAAACTAGTTGATAAGATAGATGTTAGCTGATAAATTTAGTCATGTTTGGTAAAAAAAAAACGAGTTGATAAGCTAGTTGTTAGCCGATAATCTAGTCACTTTTGGTAAAAACTAGTTAAAAAGCTAGCTGTTAGTTTTGATAAACTAGTCGCATTTGGTAAAAAAAACTAGTTGATAAGCTAGTTGTTAGCAGATAAACTAGTCACGTTTGGTAAAAACTATTTCATAAACTAGATGACAACGTAAAATAACCTAAAAGGACACGTTAAAAAACTAATAAAAAAAATATAAGGTCATAATTGGAAAAAAGTCGAAAAACCCCATAGAGCTTATTGATATGCTGCTTGAAGTAGCTTTTCAAAAAGCTAGCTTATGGCTAACCAAACGGGGCTTAAATTGGTTTAGAAGCTTTACATCCTTTAAGTAATATTTACGTCCTTTAAAGCCTCTGTTTCTCATCCCACATAATTCCCCATTGTTGATTCAATACAATTGCTTTACATGGGTGTACGCATTGCTTAAATTGGTTTAGAAGCTTAAGATCAATTAGGATTCATTTGGTACACATGACAAGAAAATACATAACAGAACAAAAACTTATTGTCCCATGTTTGGTGCGACATTAGACTAGGACAAGACATGACCAAATGGTTGTCCCACCAAAATTGGTTGAACAAAAATCAGGGGATGGGACAAGATTGGTAAATTACTAAACCTCCCATTCCAAATTGAAACCTTAAAACCTTTCACAATTCCTTCACCCACCTACGTCACTCTCGCTCGTCCAATTCTATCCAGTACCTCATACCAAACACACTCTTAGGGGCTGTTTGGTTGGTGTTTCATTAAGTCCTGTATGGATAAAGTTGTCTGTGTGGATTAATCTGGATGTGTTTAGATTGGGAAGGTTTTTGTTTGTGAGGTCTTTTCATAAATGGAAGGAGCGTGCTTTTTTATTGGGTGGGGCAAGTTTGGAAAAAATTTGTTTCCTGCATAAAGCTCTCCCCTAGATGTTTACTGAATAAGTCATTTTCTATATCATTAAGTCACTACCAAATAGTCATGTATAGCTGACCGAATAAGCTGCAAGTCCCATGAAGCTCGTTAAGCTGCTAACAAGCAGGCCCTAAAGATCTAAAGATTTCAACCCATGTAATTCCCCTCCTTGCCCCTTTCTGAATAGAGAACCAAAAAGGAAGAAAAAGAAAGAACATGTTAATCTTAGATGACCCTAACACAATTTATTTTTTTAGAGAACTCTTGTTTTAGTTACATAATTTTGATGCTATATATTCTTCCACTTTGCAGTCAAACTTGGTGTAGGAGGGTTTAGTATGGGCGCAGCGACTGCTCTATACTTTGCAAGTTGTTTTGTACATGGAAAACTTGGGAATGATAATGCCTACACAACCCATTTGGATGCAGTCATTGGCCTTAGTGGATGGCTTCCATGTGCAAAGTAATACTCACCATTTTAACCTTTCTCCTTGCCAATCAATGCTTTCTTTGTCCCAAAATAAATGTCCACAATGGAAAAACCACACAGTTTGAGAAATGTGTAATTAAAACACTTTTTGATTATCTAAATGACAATTGTACCCTTACGCTCTGTTTTCGAATTTGGGAAGAAAACAAAACAAAAGAACGGGAGGAAAGAAAAAGAAAGGAAAGAAAAGAAAAGGAAAAGGAAGGAAAGGGAAGGAAAAGGAAGAGAAGGAAATAAGTTTTTTTTTATGTTTGTTCTTGAGAGGGAAGGGAAGAAAATAAATTTTCATGTTCTAGAGCAGGAGAGAAAGGAAGCGAACGATATCATTTTTACAAATATACCCTTATTTATTTTTCAGCGGGTTGTAAACTTGTATTTGATCGGTAGATGTGTAATTTTATAGATATTTTTAATTGTAATTATTTATTTCCTTCCTTTTCCTCCCAATTTTGGAGGAAAATCAACATTATTTTCCTTCCCTTTCTAAAAAACTCAAGAACTTTAAGATTTTTTCTTTCCCCCTACTTTCTTTCTCTTCCCTCCCTTTCCTTCGTGAAGGAAGACTCAAGAATACAAGGTTAAATAATATAGGGAGTAATGAATTTCTCCATCTTATACTCAAGGGTAGAATTGGAAAGTAGACACTAATTTTCTAACAAACTATTAATAGACATGTGGACACTTATTTGGGACGAGCAAGTACCCTGTTTGTGCCTGACAAAGTCAACAATATACCATTTGTTTGCTAGGGACCTAATTAACAAGGTAGAAGGGGATGAAGCTGCAGCTCGAGCGGCATCCTTGCCCATTATGCTCTGTCATGGCAAAGGTACTACCCCATTTCATCTTGTATTCTTGTAAAATAAGCTTTTCCCCTACCTACTTTTTATATTGATGTTGCTTACCCATATCTAGTTCTCAAAGTTGTTTGACTGGTTTTCCATTTAATCTTGTATGGATAAAATTGTCTGTGTGGATTAATCTGTCTGTATAGATTGAGAAGGTTTTTGTTTGGGGTTTTTTTTATAGAGGGAAGGTGCATGTTTTTTAATTTTGAGGGGCATGTTTGGAAAAAACTTGGCTTTCTGCATAAAGTTCCCCTAGAAGTTTACTGATAAGCCAGTTTCTCTATATCATTAAATCAATGCCAAATAGTCATGACATGGATAGTTCAGTAATCTACCAATCTTGTTCCACAGGGACAGACTCAGGTGGTGCATGTGGTGGCATGGGCCACCGCCTCGTTCCTCCGTCGTAATGTAGAAAATTTTAGGGTTGCGAAAAGTGTCACCGTATCAATTTGTTGTGTGCCATCGTATATATTTTGAAACTACAACGAGGACACAAGTTTCCCTTGGTATAGTTGGTTTGTAAGGCTTTTCTTGCACCCTAGACCTGAGTTTGAATCCTGTTAGTGTCATTTTCTTAGTTTTTAGCTTTTAATTTCAGATTATTATATTTGTGAAAAAAAAATTGCTATAAAAGACTTAAATTATGAAAAACAATGAACTAACCAAAAAACCAATGATGACTTTGTCAAAAATATCCCTATATCTGTTTCTTATAGTCAAATGGTGCCACCACTTGAAAAAAATTCTACGTCCGTCTCTATTGTCCCATCTCCCAAAGGTTTTTTCTACTTATTTTGGTGGGACAACAAAAATGCAGTTTTTTCCCACTTGCGTCTTGTCCTGTCCCAATCTAACAGTGCACCAAATGTGGGCAACAAGTTCTTGTACAGTCATGTCCCATTCTTTCCGTGTACCAAACGTGCCCTAAGATTTCCGTGTTTTCATGAATGCTTGTGTGAAACAACTCGAGTCAAAAGTTACAACTTTCCTAGGGAATATTCATATGTGCATATGATGTTGAGTTAGCAGGGCGTACTCTACTTGAGAAGGGAAAAAGGTGCATCTTCTAACTTGTTTTGCAATCTGGTTCCAGGTGATGATGTGGTCCTCTTTCGTTATGGTGAGAAGTCTGCAGAGAAACTGACGTCAGCTGGCTTTCAAAACTTGACGTTCAAAACCTACGATTCGTATGTGTCCTCTCTTTGTCTTACAAGCACTATCATTCAAGCTATTATTTTCATGATGTGTTAGTGCTAGAGTCCCATCTTAGCTAGACTTGACCCTTTTTTTGTTAACCATGGGTTTTCGGGTCAACTTACGTGCACCAACTAAAACCTTGGACGATCACGAATGGCTTGGAGTCATTGCATGTGAACCTCCATGGCCACAGGGCTTTGGTAGCGCCTGGATTCGAACTCGAGATAGACGAGATTTTTGGACACTTTTCTTCAATATACGTTGGAGCTTATTTCTCGCCTCAAAGGCTCAGAGTAATCTAATGGGGTTTCGCATGTTCTCATAGTTACAAGATCTTAAGGTCCTCTTTGGTTGGTTTTCCATTAAGTCTTGTATGGATAAAGCCATCTGTGTGGATTAATCTGTCTGTATTGATCGGGAAGATTTTTTGTTTAGGAGAGTTTCTTCATATATGGAATGAGTGTGTTTTTTAACTGGGACAAATATGTTTAGAAAAAAAAACTTGGCTTTAAGCATAAAGCGTCCTCCTAGAAGCTTATTGAATAAGTCGCTTTCTGCATCATTAAGCCACAACCACACAATCACGATTATTCCTAAATAAGGTATCAAATCAATATGCATAATTGAATGTGTGATTTTATAACGAAAATGCAGGCTGGGCCACTATACGATGCCGGAAGAGATGGAGGACGTCCGTTCATGGCTAACTTCAAAATTAGAGCTCAAGGATGAGTCATAGATCCATCTATTTGGATGAAAGATGGTTAAATTAATCCAACAATATTTTGTAATGTGAAATATGAATTTTCTGTCAAAACTACATTGCACGCATTCTCTCTTGTGTCCTTTACTTTTACACTCGCAGGTCTTTACGAAAACAATTTCTCAGATCTGTGTATATCCTACTCCGTACACCATCTGCTTAAGATTTTTTGAGTTTGTTTGATTTGATTCAAGTGTTGCATGTGTTTACCATCTTACATTGCTTGTCCCTTCATGAATTTATGTAAATATGTAATTGTATCTCAAAAGACCGAAGATAAGTGTCCACATTTCTATTTTTAATTTGTCCCAAAGTAAAGTAACTGTCAACTTTTCCTATTCTACCCTTGATAACATCAAAGGTGAGATTATTCTTTAGTTAATTAAAAAAGGGCAAATTGTATGAAAAAATATCGTATTTTAACTTAATTTCTATTTTTAGGTAACGTACTTTCAAAACTTTCATTTTAGGATGTAAAGTTTTAAATATTTAAGTATTTGGTTAACAGATTGAAGACTAATTTTAGATTTAAAAAAATTAGTATTTCTACCGATACACATCGGTTCAAACCTTACTTCTGTAGAATATATTTTTATATAGTATTTATATATACGCACACTCCTAATCTTTAATAAATCTTATTGTTTACACCATATGTAATAATAGGAAGTCCCAAACAATCAAATCATTTAAAAAATACATACAACAAACATAAGGCAAAATATTCCACCTATCTAGCAACCTCTCTAATAAAAGCTACTTCGCCCGACGCTTGCGGTGAGAGTAGCCGTTTGTCTTGCTCCGTGTCTTCGTATTCTCCCGCTTCTTGAGCCGTAGACGTTGACATAGACCCGCTCCCGTCTTCTTCTGCAAATCAATCAAAAAACCATAACCAACGAGATCGTATACGTGTTAAAGAAATCCGACCCTAGTGCATATCATGAATTCTCCAAGCGGTCCCACGCTGCCCACCCAAGAGCATCATGTGAGAGACAAATCAGATATACAATGTCCCGCTAGATTGATCTGGAGGTTATTGGGTCGGTCTACTAATTTGGGCTCTGGGGCGTTACACCTAGAGGTCCATGTAAACTATTTGAGCTTTTAACGAGCTACTCAGACTTATTTGAAAACTTGATTGAATATTTTTCGAGTCGATCCGAGCCGAGTCATTCAAGCGTACCCTTTTTCAACTCAACCATGCTCATATGTTCATAAATCATATAATAAAAATTTATCGAGCTTAAGTTTTTCGATCGGGAGTTCGAGCCCATAAACGAACATCGAGCTCGAGCCCAGTATTATTTTTTCAAGCCAAGGTCAAATAACACTACTGGACTCGGCTCGGCTCGGCTCGTTTACACCCCTAGTTACACCCAAACCGTGGCTACCGGACACAAACCCTTGCCTGTTTGTACAAGTATACCACCCAGATCCTTGTTACACCTAAGGGTGTAAACAAGCCGAGCCGAATAGTAGGTTATATGAGCTCGAGCTCGCATATTCTTTTGAGTTATTGAGCTCAATGTTTGTTTATAGGCTCGTATTCACGATCAATTAGCTTGTTTCTTAACTTGGGGTTGATAATTTTTATTATTTTATTGTATTATTTATGAACATATGAGCATGTTTGGCTTGCAAAAGTATATGCTCGAATGGCTCGTCTCGACTCGACTCAGCTCGAAAAATTTAATCGAGCTTTCAAATGAGCCGAGTCGAACATTGGTTTCATGAAGCTCGACTCGTTAAGTCAAACGAGTTCTATTTTGTGTTTTAGATGGACTCGAGCTCGAGAATATTAAGCTCGAGCTTGAGTAGCTTGTTAAAAGCCCTACTCGTTTACACCCCCACCGAACGCCCCTTGGGGTAACATTTATCATATGGAACACCAAAAGACGCTTGAAAAGAAGTATACGAATGACACAAAACACGTACCGCAATTATGATACTCCGGCAGCTGTTTAACCGTGGTTACTTGAAGGCTTTCGGGAAGGAGACAACTGCAAACCGCACCTGCATAAAAACACCGAAAACTAGTCATTTCAATTCGCCAAATTCGTAAATCGACAAAAGAATCACATACTTTGTGGATTTCATCTATCCACGTAAAAAAGACCAAAACCGTCCTTCGCAAAACCCTGTTCAACGATCATATAATCATATTAGAGAATCGTACGCACCTACTTTGGCGAGTCGATTGACCCACCCGGGAATGCTTTTGCCTGTTAATCTTTGGGAGATGTCGTCCGTAAAATGGTTGCAGTTCTTGGAAATGAGGTGATAGGTGTCCCCATGATACTCTGAAGCCACCGTCTCTATGAAATTCCTGAACTCCGTCGGAGATATGCTTACTTGCCCTAACGGTATTGAACATCTGTAGATAAAACCCGGGCAACTCTTCGGTTCGACTTCAAACACCCCGCTAATCGGAAAGTCGTGTGCTCCAAACCCGTATTCCATACCGTACACTGTACCAAAATCCTATTTGTCAGTTTTTCTGTTAACAATATCACAAAAGGTCCAATAAATTAAGTAAACAAGATCGTAAGTTAAGAAATTGTATCCGTACATGTCGGTTCTACGGATGTCAATAAATTAAAGTGGAAGTTCACCCTAAAATACCAAACCAAACACACCAGACCACTCGAAAGTAGGCTCTTGGGGGATGTAAACGAGTCGAGCTTTTAACGAGCTACTTGAGCTCGAATTCACGTATCTTGAGCTCGAGCTTAATAGTTCTCAAGCTCGAGTTAATCTCAAACACAAGATAGAACTCCTTTAACTTAACAAGTCGAGCTTCATAAAACCAATGTTCGACTCGGCTAGCTTGAGAGCTCGATTAAATTTTTTGAGTCGAGCCCAGCCGAGTCGAGACATTCAAGCATATATTTTTCGAGCCAAACATACCCATATGTTCATAGATAATATAATAGAAGTATAAAAATTATCAACCTCGAGTCAACAAACGAGTTAATCAACCGCGAGTACGAGCCCATAAACGAGCATCGAGCTCGATGGCTGAAAAAATATTCAAGCTCAAGCTCGAATAATCTAGTACTATACTCGGCTAACAGTACAGATAGAAATCCACCATTCAACCTATATATACACGAGCACGAGGTAAAATACTCGGTTCTCTTCTACATAACCTTATCTTGAGCTCGAGCTTAATACTTCTCAAGCTCAAGTCGATCTCTACTAAACCAAAGGGGTAAACCCTTCCCGTATCCATAAACCAAATTGAGTATATCCAACCACTTGGGTTGTGACACATTGGTTAAGGCTCAGGAGAATGTAGTGAAATATATATATATATATATATATATAGAGAGAGAGAGAGAGAGCGGACAAATCAAATAAAAACCGCCTAAATGTTACACACCGTACAAACCAATTAGGTACGATACAATCCTACATCCCTCAAACTATCAAATCGTTCAATATCAAGTTGCCTAAGTGATTTCAAACGATGAAAGTTAATTGAACGGAAATGTCCCGAAGTCCAAATAAAATCGAAGTCAGGACCTGATTCATAGTTTTCAATGCAAGTGAAGAGCTTGAGATCCATATCGAAATGGAAAAACAGAACACATGTGTCATTTTGTGTTGAAAAGCTATGATCACCAATAAAACTCATCAATCTAACGTCTTTCACAGCTCAAGAAACCCGATTCAGCATTCACCCAAATACAACTAAATTTAGAAACCCTAAACACCAATCTCATAAAGAATCACTTAGGGCCTGTTTTGTTAGCAGCTTAATGGGACTTACAGCTTATTCGGTCAGCTATACATGATTCTTTAGTAGTGACTTAATGATGTAGAAAGTGGCTTATCCAGTAAGCTTCTACGAGGGAGCTTTATGCAGAAAGTCAAGTTCTTTCCAAACATGTCCCTCACAATTAAAAAAGCACGTTCATTTCATCTATGAAAAGCCCTCCTAAACAAAAACCTTTCCAATCTATACAAACAGATTAATCGATACAGACACTTTATTGATACAAGATTTGACGGAAAACAGACCAAACAGCCCCTTATAGTGAATTCCCAAATGTAACCCATGAACAATCTTGGATTTTCGACAATCCAACATCTTCCACAACTCAAGAAACCAACTTCACCCAAATGAAACTAAATTCAGAAACCCTAAAAAGCAATCTCATAAAGAATCACTTACAGAAAAATCCCAAAGCAACCCAAGAACACTCTTGGAATTTCAGACAGACCTGTTTTCATTTAGTTCACACCCACATAAATCCAAATCTTGGACTTCATACAAAACCCATCTCAAAGTATACACACTATTAAGTAGTTATCACCAATAAACCTCATCTATAACACATATTCTGCAGCTCAAGAACCCTAATTTACCCATAAATACAATCACACAAAACATAACTCATAACAAAATCCTAAAAACCCCATAAAACATGAAGTCATAATCACCAATAAACCTCATCAACCAGACATATTGTGGAGATCAAGAACCCCTATTCAAAAACCTCATAAAACATTAAATTAAAACAAAACCCCATGAAAGTTTCAAATCATTCCACAAAACCCATATCGCCAAACAGAAACCCCAAATCAAATTGTACTTAATACGAATTGAAATTTGAAAAAACAATCGAAATGGAATTGGATCAAGAGAGTTTATCTCACCTTGAATACCCGAATGAAAGATGCCAAAACCCAACCAGATGCTGTAAGCATTAACAGGAGTAAGATCATATACATTCAAGAAAACCTGTGTATCCATGTTGCTATGACTTTTTTCTGGGCTCGTTGAGTTACTCTCTCGCCCCATTTGCTGAATGAAAAAGTAATCTCTCTTTTTCAAAAAGATTGTTCGTTTCAGGGATTATTAACTTTTGCTAGAGAAACGAACACACACTCACACACACACACACTCAAATCGAAAAGGGTTTGATTCTATATCGGAGGAGTAAGAGGAAGCATTGATTGAGAGTTTGGAACTTATTTTCAGGTTGCCAGATAGGGAAAGCAAAAGGAAAGGGTAAAATGGGAAATTTTTTTTTGGAAAAAGCTGTATAAGTTTGATGTCGATCGTGGGATCAATCATGGAAGTGAACGAGTTATGACTCGTTATATTGTGTGGCTGAGTTAATTGGGGACCCGGGGAACAAGTATCGATGGAATTGGAATTGTTGACCGAATCGGAACTTAAAAAGCCGATGTAATGAATTGATCGGGTCGGGTTTTGATTCAAGATTTGAATTTGGATTGTTTTTAATCTAAAAATATAAACGTAAAACAATGTTTAGAACGGTTTTTGATTCAGATCTAAACTTGGGGGTTATTTACTAAACACTTATTTGACAAGTGTTTAACGCATAAATTTCCTTATCGGATGAACATGAGAAAGACCAATAATCTTACCGGGTAAGAGCGATGAGAAAAATGAAGAGTTTTACCCGGTAAGTGAAGATGACGACTCTTATTCAGGTAAGTGTTTACCCAATAAATTGTTGCATTCGATATGTTTTGATGTACTAAAATCTTAAGCATCAAAATAAATTATAGTGTTAACTCCTATCGATAAGCGCTTACCGGGATAGCATTTGGGTAAACGGCCCCTTAGATTGATTTTAATCTAACAAAATTGAGTTTATTTCAAAAGAACAAATTATTTAGGTCCTGATTTGACTGATTTTAGCGGGTTTGAACTATTTGGTTATAAAAAATCTATGATCGACAACCAAACTAGCGGACTGTTTGACAGTAGCTGAATGGTTTAGTTCAGAATAATTAAGTGGTCATAATGATTAAAAAAACTCATAATATAATGCAAAATGAAATATAATTGTTTGGTAATTGTTTACAATGAAATTAGAGCGTTGAATGGTTAAGGGAGACTCATGATACAAAATCATTCAGAGGGTTTTGAAACCATTAATGGGCAGACTTTGTTTTGCCCAGACAAGATTCACCTCTTAATGATTCAGATGTTGTCTTTTAATGAAACTATTAAGAGGTAAACAAACAATATGTTTTGTTCTTCGGTTTTCTCAATCTAAACTTGAGATCACGTGAGTACTTTTTTCATGAGAAATATAAGAAACCTTAACCGATCGTTGTCCTTCATATGGTGGCATTTTTGTAAATAAGTGGAACTTTAGTGACTTAAACGTAAGGAATATTGGACTTTGCATATACCTTCACATAAATAAAACACCGAACTTTCACATCAGAAAACATGAAATCTATAGAAACCTTTGCAAACTTTCACACGCCTTCACATGAAAAAGAAACATTATTAAACCTTCATATATTATTTGTTGGTCGTCTTTCACGCAGTGGTAGTTTTGTAAATAAGCAGAACTTCAGTGGCATGGATGTAAGGAAGATCGTAATTGCATATACCTTCCACAAGACAGACATTGAAGCTTCAAGAATCATATGAAAAATAATGAATCTACACATACCTTCACTAACGTTTCCCAAACCTTTTATTTATTAACCTGGATATCTAACCCGCTATACGAGCCGACTAATCTCAGGACAACCGGAGTCACCGCATTTGAACCTCCGTGGCCACAATGGGATTTTTATTCCTACTTAGATTCGAACCTGGGACCTCCAGGCACTTTTAACCTTTGGAGCTCAAACTCAAACCAATCGAACACCACCCTTTGTACTTACATAATCTTACATCCTAACCAACCTTTTATATCCGGTGGAGTTCAAACCTTTGACTTTTTGAGAGGCTGAGCTCTAACAGTAACCCAGATACCGCTAGATCGATGGTCTTTTTTATATTCTTTAATATATGAATAAACCACGGTACCAATGCGAGATATTGAACCGTGGCTCCAAAAAATTTGGGGCCTAACTATAAATGTTTTAAATTTTACTGAATTATATATGTTTTAGGGGGGCATTTATTAAACGTTTATCCGGGTAAGTATTTACCAAGTCACATTACATTATCAGATGAATATGGTAAGGACCAAGAATCTTACATGATAAGGGCGAGACAAGGACCAAGAGTCTTATCCAGTAAGTGAGGGCGACGACACTTACCACAGTAAGCGCTTACTGGGTAAATTGTCGCATACAATGTCGTTTTTTTGGACTAAAATCTTAACCGATAAGTAAGTGAAAGTGTTAAATTTTACTGGTAAGTAGTTACCGGATAAGTGTTTGGTAAACGACATCTTAACCTTTTAATTGTTAAAATTACGTATGATTTATCCTAATTATTATTGATTACACTTTTACCCTTTAGTTCAAGTATAAAAACGATTCTATTTAAATGAATTTTATATGTTATCTTGTATCATTATCAGATGTTTTTGTTGTTTTAATTTGTAACAATTTTAATCTATACATGTAAGAGTTCTGATACAAAATTATATGATTTACTATTCGTTCAATCATTCTATAACCAGGTGTACCAACTTCATTGGATACAGTGGCACGAGACAGTTTTGTTCCTCTGTCGCAGTGTAAAAAATTATACAGTCGCGAAAGGTGTCACCGTGTATTTTGAAACTACAATGATGACACAAGTTTCCCTTGGTATAGTTAGTTTGCATGGTATCATTTTCTTAGTTTTTAACTTTTAATTTCAGATTTATTACGTTTTAGGAAGAAATTACATGGTCTTACAACTTTACGGAGACCTGTGTTTTTGGTAAACAGTGAAGCACCCGCGCGAGCGTTAGTGGACGAAGCGGAAGCGAGAATGCTTCACACCCAAAAAGAAGGGAGCTACGTCTGGGTTAAACTTGGAGATGGAAGTCTTCTTTCGCTTCTCGACGGTGAAGTAAGACCAGTGCCTCCAAAAAGTCGAACAACCCTACACAAAATGTTTCTACTTTTTTACGATCGAAAACATTTTGTAAGATTTGCCATTAATAATTTTTAGAGTAAATTACGTTTTTTTTAGTGTCTGTGTTTTGTTGAAAATTACAGTTTTCGTCTCTTTGATTTTGAAATTACGATTTTCGTCATCATGATTTATAATTTATTATCATCCTTATAATTTATTGTTTGTTTTCCTGTGGTTTATAATTCATCGCTATTTCATCCCCTCATATTTAAATTTAAAGGTAAAAATTAGTCCCGGGGACGAAAATAACGACGATGTGCAAACTATAGGAGTTAAACCTGAAATTTCAAAACTACAGGGACAAAATCCGCAATTTATAACAAACTACAGGGACGAATCCGCAATTTATAACAAACTACAGGGACAAAAACCGCAATTTATAACAAACTACAGGGACGAATCCGCAATTTACTATAATTTTATAACAAATAAATTTTTGTAGTTCCAAAGCAGCATGAATCTTAGGGGAATCTGTGAATTCTTAATTTCCAAATTTTTTGATATATTAAAATAATGTTAATATTTCTGACACGTAATCAAAAATATTATTCAACTGTTTGATTGGTTTGAGTTTAGACTCTAAAGATCAAAAGTGTTTGGAAGTTATGGGTTCAAATCCAAGGTGAAATAAAAATCCTCTTGTGACTACGGAGGTTCAAATGCAGTGACTCCGGGATATCCGCAAAGCAGGTGGTCATTTTGAGATTAGTCGGCTAACCTAACGGGTTAGATATTCAGGTTAATAAAAAAAATCTTAGGGGTCGTTTACCACACACTTACTCGGGTAAGCGCTTATCAAGTCATGTTACTTCACCGGATGAATATGTAAGGACCAAGAATCTTATCCAGTAAGAGCGAGACAAGGACCATGAGTCTTACCCGGTAAGTGAGGACGACGTCTCTTACCACGGTAAGCGCTTACCGGGTAAATTGTTGCATACGATGTCGTTTTGGTGGACTAAAATCTTACCCGATAAATAAATAATAGTGTTAAATTTTACCGCTAAAACACTTGGGATCCATTTATGTCTCATCAAATTTAAATAAAAATTGACTAAAATAAAGCAATACATTTTCCAACAACTATTTTATTGTTTATAATAATAAAAAATTGCATTGAAACTACTACATATTGCACATGAATCAAGTTGCACATGAAGCTTTTGAGTGTGGTCCAACTTTCAAAGGATAAATTGCATGAAAAAATAACGTATTTTAATTTGATTCATATATTAGGTAACGTACTTTCAAAACTTACATTTTGGTATCTAAGGTGTAAAGTTTTAAACATTTAAGTACCTGGGTAACTGGTTGAAGTATTAACCGATTATCATGCTGATGTGACGAGTGATGTGGTATCCAACTCGGTATTATTTGCTGACGTGGTCAGTGATGTGAATTTTTTAAATTAGTCTTTTTTTAGTCTAAAATTAGTCTTCACCGGGTTACCCGGGTACTTAAATGTTTTAAACTTTACATCTTATGTACCAAAATGAAAGTTTTGAAAGTACGTTACCCAAAATAGAAATCAATTTAAAGTACGTTACTTTTTCATGCAATTTGTCCAACTTTTAAATACTAAAGTTTTACCGGAAAAAACTCTTTTAACTTATAATAAATGACAATTTAAATAATCAAGAACTAAAAATCTACAAAAAAAAAAAAATCAGATAATCGAACAAAAACGACATGTAAGATAAACATAAAATTGATATGCATTGATTATTCAAGGTATAAAGCATCTATTTCTTTACTTTTAAATAGTTTATTTTTTTTATCTTAACCTTGAGTCATTTTTATTATATTATTTTTCATTTTGTTTATCCATGGAACTAAATTAAGTGACTTAATTGTCTTTACACCGTTAAAATGACTAATTCTTTGCATGTATGGCTATTGTTCTGTGTTGCAACATTCTCTAACCATTCGTCTTTGTAGTACGGCTTTTTGGACAAACTTTTTGGATTCAGCTGTTGTGCATGGATAAGGACAATTTTTTTGGATAATTCATGGCCAAAGACTGATGACTTGCAAGAAGATTGTAGAAAAAAAAATACTTAGTGTACTTGTTATGATTATCCATTTTGTACTTATGTATTTATGGGTTGAAAGCTATAATATAGTGCAATAGTGAAAGTTCGAGAAGAATACCTTCAAAATAGATGGTGAAACTAGTTATGGTCGACTGCTTGCTGTAGCATTCCTACAGTGTTGTCTGCTGAAATTGACGTTTATGTCTCATTACAAATCTTACACCCATGCTACCTTTATCTATTATGTTATTTAAGTTATTATCTCATATCCAATCTAAGTCTTCAATTTCATCATCTGAAATCATTTCTTTCATTAGACTTTTACTACAATCTCCGTGAACGATAACCAATACTTTACCGCTTTATTGCTTGGAAAATACGATATTGGACCATATTGTATACTTGCTTTGTGGTTCCTTTTATATGTTTAAGGGTGTGTAAAGGTGCCTATCAAAAACTGATACTCATCAAGACAAGACCGAAAACCCGATCCCCTAACCTACTAAAAATTGCTACCAGACCCCTAGTACAAATTACAATCGAGTTGGACCATTGAAATTTTACGAACAACTGATTGCAAGATATTAAATTATGCCAGAAAACTGATCTTATCGTAACCAAGCGTCGTTGGATGACTTTTTGTCTTTGACCAACTTCCCTAGTTCCGTCTGCCTACCCTTAAAGTTGTCACAACCAGATGTGCAAGTTTTTCGACTTGTGGCTCATCTCTGATGACTTCTTATGTGTGATGGATAAGACCCTTTATTTTGTTATGTAATGAAATATAGATCCCAGCATATTTGTTGAATATATTTTTATAGTTTTCTGCAAATGTATATGTAAAATCATATGCCCACGACACGTGTCACACAATAATATTGTTAAAGAATATGTAAACCTATAGGATCGCACACAACGAATACGTTTGTTTCTATTTGAAAGTAACCCAAAAATCATAATTGACAGTTAAATAATTATTCTTAAAAATAATTATAGTGTCAAAAGGTAATTATGATAATTACAGGGTATTACCTATAAATAAACATAATTATTTAAAGTTTTAGATAATTATATAATTATTTACAGATAAATATCAAACGTATTTAGAGTTATAGAGTAACAATGATACCAACATATATAAATAGGGTGTCAGGCCAATTCATTTAAGGGAATTTAATTCTTTGAATTTGGTTAATTATGTGTTTTTTTCACACATCTGGACTTACAGTTTTAAAACACGTCTAGTAGAGAAGTTATTCAGTCCCTTATAAGACAGTTTTTCCCCTCCTCAACCGATGTGAGAGGAGATACAAAAAAAGTCAGATATCAAGTCCACGTACATCCCACCATCCAAGCCCCACCCCTGAATGAGAGATACGAGGATGGTTTGATTCAGTATACCTTTGCACCAAAAAATCGAATGTTTTTCATCTACATATACAAGTTCACTAAAGAACACGAATCTAAATCCTATAACGAAAACCAAAAAGCAAAATTTAAGAATCCGAGATTTCAAAGGACACAACACAGCTATAGTTTCGACCACTACTTGTTCACACTCGAAAAAAAAGAAACTTGGTCCAATACAAGAGTCTATTAACGAATCAAGCTTTTAACGAACTACCCAAGCTCGGGCTTACTAATTGTCAAACTCAAATCAATCTGGAACACACACTAAACAAAGCTCTGGCTTCACATCAATGTTTGAATAGGCTTGTTCGAGATCTCGATTAAACTTTTTGAGCCGAGCCATTTGAGCATATACTTTTTAGAGCCAAACATCTTCATATGTTCATAAACTATGTAATAGAATTACAAAACTACTGAGGTCGAGCCAATAAGCAAGCGAATTAACCTCAAGTTCGAGCACAAAACGAGCATCAAGCTCAAACTCAAACATCAAAAAGATAAATGAGTATGAGCTTGAACCCTACTGTGAAAAAGTTATTCAAGCTCGAGCCCAGTAATATTTTTCGAACCGAGGTCGAATAACCCGCAACTCGACTCGACTCGTTAACATGAAGTAGAGATCATTTTTGTTACAGAATCAGAAATTGAATTACTACCAATATATGTTGAAAATACAAAGGACCATAAATGACACTTTGTTACCACTTAAAGGACCATTTTTATAATTTCCTCCGCTATAAATGCACCATACAAGAGGCTGGAAACTGGAAAGCAGACAGGCACAACAAGCAGTGATAAAAGTATTTGAGAAAATTCATTGATTGAATATTATATATAATTATAATATATATAGATATAGATATAGATATAGCATATGATATAAGTTTTGAGTGTAAAAGAATTACAGGTTTTCAGATGGCTTTCTTCTTTCTTATAAATCTGCAAGAACTCTTCCACACCCTTTTAAGCAGATTGGCAGCAGAAATGAGCTAAAGATTCATCTGCACCACAAATGCATCAAAATGTAACATTTGATGATGTAGATATCCGTTTACGAAAAGGGTACGGAAAAATGAACGATAAACTTGACGTCTATGTCATTATATGTTATAAAAATAGCAGGTTACCGGTAAAAAAGTTGAAAAAATTGAACTTTTTGTTACATTTTACCCGAAAAACATAATCCCATGTCAGTTGAGCAAGAAAGTAGTTCTTACAATGGCTTTTTCGGTGATTCAAGATTCATCGTTGTCGGGAGTGGGTCGTCGTCGACTCAGTTGGAAAAGATTATGTGGGCCCGAACCGGAACCACCATCAGAGGATTCATTATCGTCGTCTCTAGATTCACCATCGTAGCTCTCACCCCATAGACGTGTCCTTAGTCTTCTCCTAACCGTCACCTGGGCTCTGGCTCGAGAAGTTCCAGACCAGCTACCGCTTCTTGAACTGTTTCCTGGCCGGAAGACCCTAATAAGAAAAAAGACGGTCAACCAACCCCCTTCATCGAAGGATAAACTGCTAGTACTATCTTCATTTCGATCTTCTCCAATAGACGATTGGAGGGTACTTAACAAATCTCCAAGATCCCGCTGCCGTTCCATCCTCCTCCAATCTCGCTGCCTTTCTGGATCCGCTTCCGATGGCCTCACGAGCGGGTGCACCAATCTTGCATGCTTCCTAAGATCCGTATATGTCCCTGAGAAATCACACGTTTCGCTAGCACAGCTTCGTGATTTCGTGTTCATGAATATACGGGCAGCCTCTACAACCACCCAACCGTTGACCTGCCCACGACAGAGAGGGCAGACCAGTTTCGACTTATCTTCAGTCTCAGAAGTCAAACTAGACTCAGGAATCAAGTTGGGCAACAAGGGTTCGGATTCCGTAATTATGACCGGAGTTTCTTCTGTTGGAGTTTCTTCTGTCGGAGGGACCAACGGTGGTTGACTTTCCGAGTACGATTTCCGGAATTGGTCAAAGCAGTTCGAGTGGCGGTAGCTAGTGTCGCACATGTAAGGACGGCAACCCTTGTCATGTGAAGAACACAAGAGAAGAATCGCATTGTGAGGATGTTCCATACAGACTGGGCATCGAGCATCTTCCCATTCTTTCAGATTCTCGTCACTCTCTAAAGGGTTCTTGATCAGTGATCGTTTTGGATGACTGGTGCTGCATCGGTATGGAGAAGCCCTGGACTTGTCTATAGACACGGATCGGTCTCTTCTCTCCTTTGGCATGGTTATCTGTCAATATCTCGACACAAACACTAATTCTGGTGCCTCCACAAGAAAATATTTACAAGGTAAGTACTTGTATATAAAAACAAAAGACCGCTCAATGAAAACCCTATGATCACAACATAAAGAGGACATTAAGAGTGCATTTGATATGCAGACGGGATGGGACAAGACAAGCGAGAATGAGGTAGGCGGGTGAAATAATTATAGAAAGTTTTAGGGTTTCAATTTGACAAGGGTAGTTTAGTAATTTACCTATCTTGTCAATCTGTTTGATTTTTGTTCCACCTATTTTGCCCCACTCAGTAATGTCCTGTCCCAGTCTATCTAGTGTTGCGCCAAACAGTACAAAAACATAAACACACGAATTTGCAGTGGAAATGGTAAACAACCTCATTCGAGCATTATAGTAACTCGCATAATGTTTCACTTGTTGAACACTTTCAAGCCATTGACTCAACGGACTCTTTTTTTGCAAGAGTTTACTTTCTGAACCATCATACTCCCAATTTCATTACAATGTAAGACTATAATTCTAGCAAAAATAAAAAGAACGCTATATCTGAAAGAATGTATAATTGTGAACAAAAAGCACCAAGAACGATAGTTTCCATTTTACCAAAGGGCCTTTGGCCTAGCAGTATCGTAGCCCTTGGCCTTCTAGGAGGTCAGGGGTTCAAACCTCACCATAGGTGAGTAGGGTGTGTGAGTTTATTTGTTGCATTTGCCGTATATAAATATTATATACTTCAAAAAGAAAACGATAGTTTCAATTTTTGTTTATATTGTTCCACAGCAAGTCCACAATCATTCTTTCTCATGAACTATGAAGTATAGTATTCCTTTTTTCATTTATAGGAACAATGGTTTGTTTGCAGCAAGAAGACAAATATGATGTTTCTATACAAACTTATTCAGGTTTAAGTACCAAATTTATGGAATACTTCTTCCAACTGAATCTAAATGTGCTTATTTTGGATTGAAGCAACTTCCATATGGATCTTGTGACGTCCATTGTTGTAAAGTGTGAGACTCCCTTAAGTTCTTGATAGTGGTGCAACTAGTAATTTCCCACCATGGCTTTGGTTAAGTTGGAGATTATTAGGTCAGTTGGTTGCTTTGACTAAAATGACATCAAATCTATGATCCCTCGAGGTGAAGTTGCTTAGAAGTTGTTTGGTTGGTTTTCCATTAAGTCCTGTATGGATAAAGTTGTCTATGTGAATTAATTTGTCTGTACAGATTGGAGAGGTTTTTGTTTAGAAGGGTTTTTTATAGACGGAATGAGCATGGTTTTTTAATTGGGAAGGGCAGGTTTGGTAACAACTTGGCTTTCTGCATAAAGCTCCCCCCTAAAAGCTTACTGAATAAGCCACTTTCTATATCATTAAGCCACTACCAAAGAGTCATGTATAGCTGACCGAATAAGCTTCCCCGTCAAGCTCATTAAGCTGCTAACGAACAGGCCCTTAGACTCATATGACTCATATACCTTCAGGGCATAAGTAATTTGGAATTTTGTTAGGGTTTCTATTTAGGCATGACGACGAGTTCAAGATTTATGTGGAAAATTTGTGACCTTTATCCCATATCAATTGAAACTATGAAATTTAAGGCTCCTTATAAGTCATTCACTTTAGAATGGCAAACATTCTAGCAATGTGGATAACGGCAAATTGATGAACAACGAAATACTATCGCTTAATGTATGTGATTGTTGATCCAGTCATGATGATTGAATAAAATTAATGCAGAAGATAGAACAATTTCATTTTTGGTCTTTGGACATCTTGATCAACAACTCCTGTGAATTCCCAAATCAAATAACTGAGTAGAATTGCAGAACACAAATCATACTCAGGTTATGCAAACTGCCACTAAAATTGAGTTCATTGATCAATTGAATTTCAAAAACATCCATAAAACAACAGAAGAACACTTGCAATTTTAAATTCACAAATCCCACCCAAAAATTTCAATCCAGATTGAAAATAGAGAGCATGCAACAACATCATCATCATCATCATAAAAAGCCCTAATTACACAAAAAGTTTAAACTCAAGTAGCAATTCATCAAATAAAAGGAGAATGATAAAATCAAAAATCCGATTAAAAGAAACCCTAAATCGATGAGTTCAATAGACCAGAATTACTTCCAAAATAAGAACTAAGATGATCTAGTGTTTTACCTCAAAATTTTACAAAACCTAACACTAGTTTATAGCGTACAACTACAAACCCTAAAAAATTCCACAATCAAAACCCATAAACAAGCTTACAAACATACAAAACTAGCAGATCCGAGTAGTAATCAAACATCGCAGATGAAAAATATCAAATACTTCGTAAGAATTTTACCCAAAATACTTCTTTCTTGATGGATTTTCGGTCCCGATGACTCTACAAAGACCGATCCCCCGATGAATCAACGAAACCCCAAAAAGGGATATCCGATTTCTAGAACGATTAAGACAGCTATTTGGAGCTGCAAGAAGAGCAACGTAGGGCAAAGATTCAATTATATATACGAAGAAGAAGTGGTGTGTGTGTGTGTGTGTGTGCTGACGTGGAGGAGCACTGTTCGTTCATGGCCCCCTGATTATTTGAATTTTAAATCGATTTAACTTTTTTAAGTTTTAAGTCGGCGCCATGTCGCTTGTGGTAAATGAAATAAAATAATTTACACTTTGGGTCCCTCAATTTTATCATTATAACAAAATCAACCCAACATTTTTCAAATTATTATACTTTCTGTACCAATTGTTTTTTTTGTTTGTTCACTAAGGTGCAGTTTACCAAACGATTACTCGGGTAAGCACTTACCAAATCATTTTATTTTACTGGATGAATATGATACGGACTAAGAATCTTACATGCTAAGAGCGAAGGCAAGAATCGAGAGTCTTACCCGGTAAGCGAGGGCGACCACTCTTACTATGATTAGCGTTTACCGGGATAAATTATTGCATACGATGCGTTTTAGTGAATAAAATCTTACTTGGTAAGTAAACGATAGTGTTGAATTTTAACAGTAAATGCTTACCAAGTAAGTGGATGTGATCAAAGCTATAAACTAAATATATGACTTGGGTTTGTTTGTAACTTAATAGACTTACAGTAAGATTGTATATGAGTTGGGTTGGCCAGATTGAATGCATTTGAACAATCTGACTCAATGTTTGCGGTTTGAAAAATCTCAACCTAACACAACCCAACCCAAACGACGCGGGTTGGGTTATGTTAGTCAGGCTGAAACTTTGATACATCATTTTACATTCTACCTAAGCGTTTCTGTTTAAATGAAACCAGATAAAAATAAAAACATATAAAAAAGGCTAACAACTTCAGAAAAGAAATTTGAAGGTTCTTGCAAATAAAAAAGTAAAAATACTGCTGAAATTTAATTACGAATTAGTCCGGTGTCTAATGTATATATTAACCAAGGACTTAATAATCATATTAAATCTATAGTATAAAAAAGTTTCAGATTCATCGAGCTGGATTGGGTTCAAATGACCCTAACCAAGTTACAATTCAATAGATGCGGTTTGGCCTAATTTTGTATTAACTATATGTTGAATAACCTCGGGTTCAGTTTTTTAGGTTTTCTTGGGTTGGGTTAGGTTGGTTGATTTTTTTAGCACCCCTAACTTTTAGCTTATTCAGTCAGTTATACATCATTGTTTGGCAGTATTTCAGTGATATAAACTGACTTATTCACAAAGCCTATACGATAGAGCTTTATGTGGAAAAACCAAGTTTTTATCTAACTTGTCCCNCCCCCCCAAAAAAAAAAATTAAAAAACATGTTCCTTCCATCTATGAAAAAACCCGCATAATCTATACAAACGTATTAATCTACACAAATATATTTATCCATACAAGATTTAAATAAAACCAATCAAACTTGGCAGTCGTTTTATGTTAAGAATTGTATGAATATAGTTGTTTGTATATTTACAGATTAGTTGTTGTTCTGTTGTTGTACTGAATAAACAGTCTGAATGTCAGAAATGATCATTTTACCCCCAACCTATATTAAACACTATTAAAGCATTTGTTTGATAAAAATGTTGAATATTTGACTTTGAATGGTTAAAAAATATAATTTCATTCTCAAAAATATCAAGCCTTAATATTTTTTCAAATCTAAAATCTTTAAATTAAAAGTCAAATATCAAATATTTAATTGTTAGTGGGATTTTAGATGTTATTGAGGATGAGATTGTTTGTTAACAGAAGGGTATTTAAGTAAAAAGTTTGGTTGAATGTAGACAAGTGCCTTTCTCAAGTTGTCCAAATAAGCAATTGATTTCCAGATTAAGCCATAACGAACAATCATTTATGGTTGAGCGAATAAGCTATATGGGCTATACAACCCAATAAGCCACAACCGAACAACCCCTTATATGACTACCTGTGTAGCGTTCTTATCGACTTGTATCCATGTTTGAATTTCAGGTATGTCATATGAATTATGAGGTTTATTATCATGATCTTAAAACAACATATAATTTATAAGTGAACCATAATTAAAGGACAATGTAATCATATAAATCAAACTCAGTGTTTTTTTTTTTTTTACAAACACAGTAACCTGATTGTTGATTTTTGGTCGTTGGTTGTGGTTCCCAATGGAGGCTAAATGGTTGTTTGGCAGTTACTGAGTGGTTTGGTGCAGAATAATTAAATGGTCAGGATAATTAAGACGCTCTCATGATATAGTGCAAAATGAAATATAATTGTTTAGTAATTGTTTACAATGAAATTAGGACGCTTAATGATTAAGGGAGGTCCATGATATAAAATCATTCAGAGGATCTTAGAACCATTAAGAGGCAGATTTTTTTTTGTCAAATAAGATTCACCTCTTAATGATTCACAGACTGCTATTAATGGAATTATTAAGAGGTAAATAAACAACCCCTAAAATATCACTTAATTGTACAAGTAATACAACACAAGTCTTATTGTATGAAATAAGTTCTTTCAAATGTATTTTAACTTGATTCATATTTTAGGTAAATACTTTCAGAACTTCCATTTTGATACCTAAAATGTGAAGTTTTGAACATTTAAGTACCTGGGTAACCAATTGAAGCATTAACCGATTAGTATGATGTGGCAAGTGATGTGGTATCCAACTCAATATTATTTGATGAAGTATTAATCAGATACCACATCAACATGGTAACCGATTAATGCTTCAATCGGTTACTCGTGTACTTAAATCTTTAAAACTTTACATCTTAAATAACAAAATGAAAGTTTTGAAAATACATTAAAAAAAAATCGAAATCAAGTTAAAGTACGTTATTTTTTTCATATAATTTGTATTTTTTAAAACTATATAAAAAATCTTTTAAAATATAATAGACAGAAAAACCTTTATTTTCTCCAGAGAAAATTGCATCAAAATGGAACCAATTTTCACCCGATTTCTATTTTGGGGAACCAACTTTCAAAATCGTCATTTATGAGTCTATATCAAACTTTTTGTTTATTTAAGGGTCTGGTTGATCTGTTGAACAGGTAACAGGTAATTTAAGGGTCTCTATCAAACTTTTGGTTTGATTTACCAAATTTGATTTAAACTTTAATATTGATACAGATTGGTTAGATATCAAAATCTTGAATGTGATTTTTAATATTTATTTTTTATTGCATCAATTAATTTTTTTCTATTAAATTAATTTTTTTATTACACTGGTAAAAGACAATTTTTATTGTAGTAATTTGGATTTTTTTTAAAATCTTCAATTTGATATATGAATTTAAAAAGAACACAATTTAAAATGAAAAATAGATTTTATTATATTAATTTAAAAAAAAAAACGAATTTTAATTAATTTTCTATAATTATTTTTCAAGTTGATTCCCTAAAATAATGATTTTCAAAATTAATTCTTCAAAATAAAAATTAAGTAAAAATTGATTCCATTTTATACAATTTTCCCTTTTCTTTGTTTTAAGTTGCAACAGATCAACAATTATCTAATTCATCACCGGCGGTCTCTGAGGCGGAAGCATATGCATGATTGGATCAATCATTGTATTTAAGAAGTAGAAAATTGCATTAAGACCCTGATAATATTGATTTATTGCAAATAGCACCCCATACAATCATAACTTGTACCTAGAACCCCCTCAACAAATCATGGTTGCCATTTAACCATAAATCAACCTTTTGTACTACTCATAATTCTTTCGTTCGCCTACCTCACTCTCGTCCATCTAGTACCGTCAGCGTACCGAACTTGGTTCAAACAAGGGTATACAGGCGACAACGTATTTTTTGCATTAAATACTTGTACATTACTCGTAAGCAACTCTCGGTTCGAGTTGCTCTAAGTGTATTTACATTCCGACTCGTGTAAAGTATTGTCGAAACACATTCCGGGACATAATTTAACAACCTAAATCAAGTGAATCTGTTTACTGTGCTAAAGAAACTGATGATAGATTTCATACCTTTCGAATCCAAATGGCGATCTCTTCGAGATCTCAAAAACGTTTTCACCAACAATCCAAGCAAGAGCAAGCCCCGTTTTTGAAATGGTGGAACCGATTCTGGTCCCTAGCAATGATTTCCCTATCGAAAATCTTGGAGATCAACTTCGTAGCAGAATGACAGTTGCTACAAACGCGCAGATTCTTCATGATTCTAATCGTTGTCCCTGGCTTTGTACTAATCAACCCAAATGCGATTGCTAAACGCTCGCTGTGTTGACACAATATCTCTTCTTTCCATTCATCGGATATATCATAAAGCACCAAAGAGTTGTCAGGAACGTGCCCAGAATCATGAAGAAGCCGATTAGTTTCTTCCAGCATTTCGTAGATCTGTTTGCTCATGGGATGTGTTCTATCACTAACAAGAAACTCGTGAACGACACCATCTATTTCAATTGAAGTACAACCCGGGATTTTCTTTGATCCGTCATCTTTAAACTTTGTTCTGATTCGGGCAACGTCATCCCATCTACGAGCAGCAGCGTAAAGATTTGATAAAAGCATTTGAGCTCCAGAGTTTCCGGGATCCAATTCAAGAACTTTTTTAGCGAAATATTCACCCAATGGAACGTTTTGGTAAAATGTACAAGCCCCAAGAAGCGAACCCCAGATGGCACCATCTGGGTTCACCTCCATGTTCTTGATCATGGTCATAGCTTCTTCAAACAAACCGGCTCGGGCTAGAAGATCAATCACACATCCGTAGTGTTGTAGCTTAGGTGAAATCTTGAAATCTTGGATCATTGAGATAAAGTATCGGCGACCATGGTTAACCAGACCAGCATGGCTACACGCTGATAAAACACCGACAAAGGTTATATCATCTGGTTCGAGTCCTTCATTGACCATTTTCTCAAGAAGTCCAATGGCTTCGTGGGCTCGCCGATGCATGGCTAACCCTGAAATCATTGCATTCCATGAAGCCAAACTTTTGAGTTTCACACTCTCAAAGACTGTTTTTGCAGCTTCTATATCTCCACACTTGGCATACATATCAATAAGACTAGTGGAAAGAGAGGTGTTAGATGACTCCGGAAAGTTCTTGTCGATATAAGCATGGATCCATTTGCCAAAATCAAGAGCACCCATGTGAGCACAAGCCGGTAGAGCGCTTAGCAATGTGACTTCATTAGGTTCGTAGTTTGATTGCAGCATCGTCCTAAAGAGGTCCAATGATTCTCTATAATGGTGCTTATGTGTATACCCGCCAATCATAACGTTCCACGAGACTATATTCTTGTTACTCATGCTATCAAATAGACTTCTAGCTTCGGCTAACTCGCTGCATTTTGAGTACATATCGATAAGGGCGTTAACAAGCCGGAGGTTTGAATCAAGCCCACGATCTATAATCAGATTCCTGATTCGTTTGCCTGTCGTAAGACAGCCCGATTGAGCACAAGCAGAAAGAACTGTTACTAATGTGCTCTCATCTGGTTTGATCTTTGCCAATTGCATCTCTTTAAAGATATCTATTGCTTCTTTGAACCGCTGGCTTCTGGCATACCCAGCTATAATTGAATTCCATGATACTACATCTCTAACAGGCATTTCATCAAACAGTTTGCGGGCATCTTCCAAACGCCCTTGACTCGTGTAACCAGTAATTAAGGCTGTAAAAGAAACAACATCTCTCAGAGGACTTTTATCAAACACTAACCTTCCATCCTCCAATTCTCCACTTTGAGCATAAAAATTGATCATGGAGGTATGGATAAACACATCGCAACCAAGCCCAAGCTTCAAAACATGTCCATGAATCTGTTTCCCCTCGTTTGTCCCGTCGATTCTTGCACAAGATTTAAAAAGAGAAGGAAAAGTATAAGAATTTGGTTTAACACCGGATAAAAGCATGAACCTATAGAAATCAATTGCGGAATATGGGGATGAATTTAATGAGTAACCTCTGATAATTGTGTTCCACATGATTTGATCAGGAGGTTCGTCATCGTCAATGGTGTCGAATACTGAAAGGGCGTATGAAAGGTCACCAAAAGTGTTGATGGCACAAAAATGGAGAATCTTGCTTAGAGCAAACTGGGTTTTGTGGAGACCATTTTTGATCATTTGAGCATGAATTTGTTTGAATTCTTCCATGTTTTTGCATTTGGAGAGGAGATCGAGAGATGGGTGGTTTTGTGGTGGAATAATGGGTGTAGCGATAAGAGAAGGAGACGATGATAGTATCATTGCGTTTGCTTTGCGAAGAAAGTGACGAGGAATGATAGTTTTAAACGAGGCAAAACTTCGAAAAAAGAAAAACTAAATATTAATTATTATTTATTATTATAAATATTAATTGTTAATAAATATTAAATAAAAATTATTATTAGTAATTAACTAGAAACGTACTCGCGCAATGCAGCGAGATACATCATAATTTTAATATTTTATTTTATTATTTATCTCAGTCGATGTTATAATATGGCTTTATATGATTTTGAGAAAACGATAATGTTTTTATTTTTGAATAAAATATATGTTTGAAGATATCATGAAAATTTGACAAAAATATATCGATATTAGTATCAAATTAACTATTTGAAATTTCT
>NC_037544.1:35795095-35804693 GCF_001531365.2 Cynara cardunculus var. scolymus | reverse complement strand
ATTATTAATTATATATTTTAAAAAATTATGAATTAATTAGAATATGTGAGGTTGACGTTTTTATGTTTATTCTATTATATTTGATGGTTATTTAAAATCACAAACTAGAACCACAAGAGTAGTGCCTGATTGGTTTGAGCTTGGCTCCAAATATCAAAAGTACCAGTAGGTCTCAGGCTCAAATTCAAGTAGGAATAAAAATTTCCTTGTGGCCACGGAGATTCAAATGCGGTGACTCCGGGCTATTCGCAAAGCATATGGTCGTTTTGGGATTAGTCGGCTCGTATAGTGGGTTGGATATCTAGATTAATTATTAAAAAAAACAAGTAGGTTTTTCTAAAATTTGTTTAACAAATCCAAAATTTATATTAATCAATTTGAAATCCTTTTAATCAACATATTATATTATTTAACTTTTATCATCTTTTTAGTATTAATCAACATGTTATATTTTTAAAGATTTTCACTTCTGATTTATAAGAGCTGGTATCGAAGTTTGAAATCTAAATCAGTCAGTCCGTTTGTTTTTACGTCAGAAGTCTGAAATCTGAATTAGTCAAACTGTTTGTTTTTTTGTAAATTGACAAACGTCTGAAGTCTGAAATCTAAATTCATAAGACTGTTTGTAAAACTTCAGTAAAAGAGGTGCACTGGTCAAGTTATCATGTCAATATTACATTGTATTTGCGGGACTCAATCTGATTAGTATTCTACATGGAATGCAATTTCGTAATATTTATTTATCAAGTTATCATGTCAATATTACACTGTTTAATTCTACACATGTAATTATGTATCTGTGGTGCACTGGTCAAGTCTTAAAGGATGTAGTGAAAATCTTATCTACTATGTGTTCGATTCCAGGTGTTACCAAAACCCTTGTAGCCATGGAGGTTCACCTGCGATGATATCAGATCATTTGTGGTCGTTCGAGGGATTAGTTGATGTGCGTAAGCTAGTACAGAAACAAACGATTAGTCACATGGTTCAAATGACGGAAGTCATTGACGACCGTGTAAGTTTAAAGACTCGTGGAGACGTAACTTCTATAGAAACTCTAACTGCAAATTATTTTTGATAATGGTAAAAGATTGAAGTTTTCAAATAGTTTAGGGACCATTTTTGAACTTTTTATTTTATGAAAAATTTAGCGTCTCGAGGTTATATAGATTGAGACGAACAAACACAGTCCCGTATGGCCGTGAACCACAAATGCCGAAACCCCAATTTGTGCTCGATAATCATCAAAAGAAAACCTAATTGCAAGAAATTGAATGATTTCCTTTTTAATCAAGCAGCATTTGATGATCTCTGCATAACGTAACGTTCATTTGGAAGTAAGTTTCTTAGAAATTTTCGTTGATTCGTTCGTTTCGTTCTGTGTGAATTAAGAAATGGACGAAGAAGTATTAGAGAAGCGATTCACTGATTGCGTCTATTTCTTAGCCTCTCCGCTCACTTGCAAGAAGGTATCCTTTCCGTTTCAAATGTGTTTTCTTTGTTTTGGTTTGAATTTACAGTTCGAATTGTGTTGTGGGAATGTAGCGATTATTGTTCTTGGAAATTTGCGGTAGGTTTTGTGATTTGTTTTGTTGCAAACATGCGTGTTGAGAAGCTTTGTTTCTAGGGTTTTACGAATCTGATGATTGTATTGTTATTATTTTATTTTCCGTTTTTGAGGGTGATAATGTGTGTGTTTTGGGAAAATGTCATGTGTCGATATGCTCATATGCATAACTAGGGATGCAGATTGGGGTTTTTTGTAAGGGGGGCGGGGGTTGTTAGTTATTGATTTGCGAAATATCGTGCATGTAAACTTATTTGAGTGATGTAGAGGGTTTTGCCACCGATTCCGGCTAGGGTTTTCATATGTGTTTATCTTTTTCTTTTTAGATTATTTATCAGTATTATCTTTGTTTTTACCTAGGCGATCCGATCACCTGCAAGAAAGTTCTTTCAGATGATTTTTGCAACTTATTTTCTCGTTTTCACTGTTGTCAGCTGCTGACATTTAAAAAAAGAGCACTATCGAGTTGTAGAATGTAGGTGATTAGATTGTTGCTTTCTGAGTTCGATGAGTTTTAATTTTGATTGTTTATGCTATCAGTTTTCTTTCTAATGGTATTGTTAACAGTGGTGAGTGTGGCATTTTGTTATGCGTGCTTATATACACATAATTAGATGGTATGCTACTACTAAGTCTGAAAGGGTTGTTGCATGCCTTGTGTGTATTTGGAATTATTTTATTTTCTTTACTTCTCCTTTTCGCTCTTTCTGATTCGAATCTGATGAATTCTAATGTGGAACATACATGTGTTAATGATTGTGTTCTTAGGGAATTGAATGTGAATACCGGCACAGCGAGGTCGCAAGGCTGAACCCCAGGGATTGTTGGTATTGGTTGGGAGGGTGCTGTTTTAATCCCGATTGTCCTTTCAGACATCCTGTAAGCTTGCTGCCTTTTTTAGCCAATATTACAATTCTTTTTTAGCCAATATTACTATATGTAGAATACTCAAATATGGTATAGTCAGGAAGACACGGTGACCTATCGTATCTAATGCTTAAAGATTTGATTTTCATAAGAGATTACCGTACGCAAATAGAAGAATCCTGTTTTAGGAATTGGGATAATAATGTGAGAAATTCAGTAAATATTCGAGTTTTGAATAATAATCATTCTCAAATGTTGTTAGTTTAAGAAGAGAAGGGTTTGTGGGATCACCACTTTTGACGAAGTTGTCTAACTCAACCATGTGTTATACTAGGTATTCTTTACGATAGAAATTAAATAGCCTTTTACATTTAATAATGAACACATAAGAGTAGGAGGGGTTCTAGTCTATTGTCACAAGGAATGACACTTGACCATTCATGACACTTGACCATTCATGACACTTTAGAAGCAAGTTAAGCATCAAGTATTCAACTATAGTTGATTATGATTTATGCAAGGTAGCTGTTGCATAAGACCAATAGAAATTCTGGCCTACTATCCAACAAAAGGTATTGCCAACTATTTCTGTTGTGTGAGATGTAATTTTGGTATTTTATAATTGGAAATTGCACATAATTATGGCTTGAAGCGTACCTACATAGCAATTTTTCATTTTGTGAATTAGATCATGATCTAAAAAATTTAAATCATAGATTGACTTGCACTTTTTTCTAAACTAATTCAGAGAAAAATCGATGTCCATGATTATTGCAACAACCACCATTTCATAAATATTTTTGTTACACTTTTACACTCTGGGTACCATTGCCCTTTCTCTCTATGTTAATTGGTGATTTTTTCATCTTCCACACTCTTGCTCTCTTATGTATTCTTAAGTGTTTTGTTATACCCTTCTATTATTTCGATGGTTTATTGGTAATCTTTCCACCTCTTGGACTCATCCTTCCATGTATTATAACTACCCAATGATATAGTTTTTTCTGTTATAATTAATAGCGAGTTTTAATAATATGTGCATTATGTATTTCATGTTTTATTGGTTATATGTTGAGCTTTAGATGTGATACCTTGCTATCAATACTTTGGATTCTGCTATAGATAATAGGTTTATTGGATTATTTAGATTCCCAGTAATCTGTGTAGTGTGTAATATGAACTTCTAGCTAGTGCTGTATAAACTTGATGTATAATCATCCCTACCTCGGAATCTATGTAGATTCTCATATTAATCTACAAGAATGCTATCTTGTCCCATTAGTCATTCTTCACGACTTCACAAAATGGCAACGAGTGCCTTCTATTTTATGTGGCTACTACTAAGTTATGGATTAATAAGCTTTGCACAAAACAATATAGATAAGTATGAAAACATGAGTAAATTTGTAAAAAGCATCAATAAAGATTTGATTCTCCATTGGGATGGTGGTTCACCAATATGACAATGGTGAATCAAATGGGATTCTGATTCTTTAACAACATTCATGTTGTTTGCGTCATGTATTGATTGGACCATGAGATTCGAGTGGTGGATCATACAACCATGGCAACTATGGTGTATATATATACCATAGTTGATGGGCTCATCCCTCATGGGTTTCAAGAGTAAAACATTTAAAGAAGTGAAGTCCTTTTGAAATACTAGTAATTATCTAGCATCCTCACAATCGAAATAAGATGTATCTCATCCCCTATCTTACTTCATATGAAGTCTATCTGATTCTTCCACAGGCATTTTCAGGATATAGGATGGTTCACACTTGATTGGAACGTGATTTGAACATTTTCAATGGAAGTGATCTCTTAGGCAGTCTCCACAACACAGTCACCAAATGATTAGTTCAGATCTATATGTATGCTACAGTCACGAAATACCTGGTTCATTGCACTCCACTGTTGATGCTTGGTAAGGTCAGATTACATGTGGAGTGACTTTATGCTGCTGCTACTATCACCGACAGCTGGAGATTGTGGCAGCCTGAGGCAGCTAGGCTGCTGTTGGCAGGCATTTTAGTTGGGGGATAAGGTTTTAGGTTTTTGATCCTAATAGTCTAATGATGTAGGAACCCACAAATAGTCCATTTTCTGAGATTGGAAGCTATTTCTTCTATAAGCTATGTCACTTTTTACATTGATACCATTTCACCATGTTGCTTGTGTCCTAAAATGAGAAAAAACAGTTTGATGTTTTGGATAGCATCTTACTAGTCGCACAATTGATAGAACTTTGTTTTGACCAAAATGTCAACTATGTTTGATCTCAGAGGCTCAGAGCTTGTAGCAAAGACCACGTTCTGTTTGGTCAGGATGAAGTCAAATATTGTTTACATATCGCTTTCAAGGATTGATTTTTCTCTTATATGTCTATTACTGTGTTATGTTGACTCCAAAAGTTGGATTTTTTAATCATATAATCTCACTTTTTTGGCTACTTTTGTAGCCATTGGAAGGATTCAAGGAAGCACACGGTGAATCTTCTGAGCCTAAGAATGGTCCTGCTTTACCTGTGAACAAGACCAACATTCCTTGTTACTTTTACTCAAATGGGTTTTGTAATAAAGGGGACAGATGCTCATTTCTGCATGGACCTTCTGATGGTAGTGTTGCTTGCAAATCATCTAAAGCTGCATCCACCATGAACAATGGCATTCCTTGTGAGAAGAAATTATCTTCACGAAGTAACACTGGATTGGCACCGGTCAAGAGTCATCCTGATCCATCTAAGACTGCCCAAATTGAAAAGACACACACAGAGAGCAAACCAACACTGGATTCCCCACAGTTTGCTTCTGGATCAGCAGAGAGAAGCGAATCTCCTGATATATCAGCAACCCAGTGTCAAGAAAATGTAGTCAGATCGAACTCATTGCTTCCCCGAGAAGGGTTTGTTCAAAGTGAATCTGATGTTTATGATCAAAGCTCAGATCAGCAAGTGGATGGTTATGTAGAAAGAGAAGGGTGGTTGGAGTCATCCCCAGGTTTTGATGTTCTCGTTGAGGGTGAATCAGAAAGACTAGGTTATGAAGGAGATGCTGACTATTTCTCTGTCCATGATGAAGAAGGCAGGAAGCTCGATGTTCATTATGCAGAATGTGGTTTTGCAGACCCGAATGAGTACGATCCTGCATATCCTGAATTGGGAATTCCACTTGGAGAAGAGAGGTATGATGTTTATGATCGTTTAGATAACAAGCGGGCCTGTGATTATCTTGGTAAAATTTCAGGGCAATCAAGGGAGAGCATCTTTTATCGCCTTTCTTTCCAGAAAAGGAACTTACAAGCAGAACCAATATTTAATGGCCGAAGAGGTCCTGATCTTCGCGAACGTTTGAAGAAATGCAAGGTTGACGATAGTTTCCAAAGCTGCTTCTCTAAAGGGTATCACTCACCTCATTTGGTAGGTCAACAAGTTAGGAGACATCCTCGACGGCAGGGGTCCCGTGGTGAGATTGACTTTGACCATAGAGGTAATAGGTTAAGGAAGGCTCCCCCTGTGAACAGATACAAGCAACCTCTAAAAGAAAAGAGGCTTGGGAAGCCGCAGTTTCTTCCATCAGAAGTCTCCAGGGCAAGGAAGCCAGCTTTACAACAAAAGAGAAAATCTCAGGTGGAATCTGCTATTTTTACAGGACCCAAGACTCTTGACCAAATCAAAGAAGAGAAGAAGAAAACCCTGCAAAATCAAGATTTATCGGGGTCATTCAACAGGACTGAATCCGATGGCTTTCAGGGGCCAAGACCTCTGAGTGAGATTCTGAAGAACAAAAGGAAGCTTGGTTAGTGGATACCCATGGTAACAGCAACAAGAAAATGAGGCCGACTAAGTTTCATTGGGAAGTGAAAATATCGTTGCTGAAATACAATTTTATCTCGTGCTCTGTTTCTTTTGGGTTTTAAATAGACTAACCTAGTGTGAGTGAGCTTTCCTTGCTGTACAGTGCTGGTCGTTAATGTTACATTTAGGCTTTAGTTTTTGTCGATGAGAAACTATGCATGTCTGCTTATATCGGATGTACAAGTTTTTTTCTTTTTTGGGGTTGTGAACGGTTTGTCAATCAATATTTTCAAGAAAGTCTTGCAACATCTGCTTTCTCTGAAGTGGTTATCGTTTGATTTCTGCCGTGCAGGTTGTTTCTTTAGTCAGAAGAGGTCTCGGGTTTGCTCCTGTCTGGAATGATGCACAACTTTTACACACAAGTTGCTAATTATTTCTGCTACTGGTTCCTTAATTCTGATTATGGGTTGTTGGCTTTTTGTGTTTAGGCTTCTACCACTTTCGGCAATTGGCTCCTGTTTCGACTTGGAGTTAAGTTCTATCTGCCTATTTGGTAAGATTTTTCTCTAATTATCTCCCACCAATTTTGTTTCATCCTCTGATTTGATCATTATATTTCCTAGATTCTTGTCATATCATGAAAAAGTCTCTTATGGATTTATCAAAGCGGTCAAATGTTGGTTTCGGTAGCTTTCTTGTTTACATTGACTGAATAAATATATACAAATTAACTAATCTTTATAAGGAGTGGTCAGACTTCCATAGTTTAGACCTTAGACATTCCATGTTTATTTCTTGATTTTCTTCTGATTAGGTAATTATGCTTTTACTTTTCGGCAATTTAGAAATGACTGCTTTGCTTTTTATGGACTTCAAATTTGCTTTCTTAGTGGAAATTTACTTCAATATTTGACCAGATTCCCCTAAAATGGGACCACAAATCACATAACTAAATGAATGTGTTAAATGGCTTAAAGGAATAGTATCTATGCTTTTTGTGTTTATTTGGTTTATGCAATAAAGGTGGAATCTTGGCATGCATCAACCCTTTTGATAATTCATTGCACCTAGTTACAAATTCTTCAGTTTCTCGTTTTAGAAGAATCGTTGTAGCTTCCAATTTTTTGCTATATACACCAACATAGTTCAGACAAGCTGTGTATGACCCCTTGTTTGATCTGGACCGTTAAATGTATTCTAGTCCCACATAGAGATATATGCCAAGATTCAATGGATGGCTCGGATTGATTATACATGGTCCAAACTACCCATCCTTAGATGCTATGTACTGTGTGAGTATGTGCTGAATTATTGTCTCTTCCTTGACTTTATCCTCTTCTTAACCAGGAAACATTCAATGCTGACTAATGTTTTAATTTTAATCACCAATCTTTTTATAGAAAATTAATGAAGTGAGAAAACTCTAGGATGTAGGATTAGGACAATAATGTGATTTCACATCCCCAATAGATGTCATTTTACGACCTTGCCCTCGTATTCTCCATCCGACTTCATTATTTATACCCAAAATCAACCCTTTAGGCAGCCATATATGTGAAACTGAATCATCCGAAACCAGAACACCTATATATATATATATATATATATATAGAGAGAGAGAGAGAGAGAGAGAGAGAGATGGCTGGATTGCCAAGGTCAGATGTGTCTTTTAGAAGATCAGGGTCATCAGGACTTGTTTGGGAGGATAAGTTGTTATCTGGGGAGCTTAAGCCAAGAGATGAAATAGAGAGAGAGAAAAGAGAGCAACAAAGATCAGAGCCAAAGCCATATAGGACCGTCGAGGTTGCAACCACAATCGACCCTCCGTCACCAAAGGTCTCCGGCTGTGGTGGCATCTGTGCCATGTTTGCCAAAAACACCACCACCACCTCCACCCAGAAACCAACAAGAACCGGCCACCGCAAGTCGTGATTTCCAAGAGTTCTCTTGATTTGGTTTAGTTGGATGGTTTTGCTCGTCTTTTTCATGTTTGGGGTTTTTTGCTAGGTATGAATGACATCATAATTTGATAAGAATGGACTTTTTCAAAAAAGATGGCATGTTTCATACGAGTTATCAAGTTAATTATTGTTTTGTTGTGCATTAAAAAGTTGTACAATTTGATTGTATCTTGTGCATCAAAGATCATACAATAAACCAAATTAATTTTAGTTTAAGATATCCATGTAAGCAAATAATACCGAGTTGGATACCACATCACTCGCTACATCAGCATGGTAATCGATTAATGTTTCAACTGGTTACTTGGGTACTTAAATGTTTTAAACTTTACATTTTGGGTACCAAAATGGAAGTTTTAAAAATACGTTATTCAAAATAAGAATCAAGTTAAAATACGTTACTTTTTCATGCAATTTGCCATTATCGAAAAGATAATTTTATAGCTTGCGAAGGGGTATGGCTTGCCTATAAGAGACAAGATACACTTTATGTTGAGATAATGAACTTATTCAATGAAGGTAAAAAATGTATACTTAATCAACCACAAGGGATGCTTGATTGGTTTGAGCTTGACTTCAAATGTCAAAAGTATTAAGGGGTTCCAAGTTCAAATTTAAGGAGGAATAAAAATCCTCTTGTGGCCACGAAGGTTCAAATGCGGTGACTTCGGGCTATCTGCAAAGCTGATGGTCGTTCTGGGATTAGTCGGCTTGCATAGCGGGTTGGATATCCAGGTAAATTAAAAAAAAAAGATACACTTAATCACATTAAGAATTTTGGTGTAGTGATCAAGCTCATTAAAGGTGATACTATGAACAATGTTCTAAAATATGTTCTTATACATAAGTAAAACATATCGTTTAAACTTTAAAAAAATGTTTGTTCATATGTGAATTGGATTACCTCATAAACATAATGCAAACTAGGTATGTACAAATTATCAATTATTTTGAAAAAAAGTATACAGTGTTTAGAAGTAAACACATGAAACATTGTCCGTAAGCACAATTTGATGTTTGTTCATAGGTTAACCATGTACTATTCCACATTTATCTATACTATCTTATTAATCAAATTTAACAAAAGTCTTAAAGTCTTAAAATTCTAAATGACCAAGATACCCTTTAGTCATTTTTTCACTTTTTCACTCCCTCCTCTCATCACATACACTCATCCTTGATTTTTTTGAATTTCAATTTTAAATTTATACTTTATACCCCTATAATTAGTTAATTAATTTACTATACGTCATTTACTTTTAAATGTTTCATTTTAAACCTTTATCAAATTAACATACATRATCRTATATCAATTAAAACATGTTTAAAAAATACATTTTTATTTTAACAAGTTACACCATTATAATCGTCTCGTCTCGTTAATACCTTCGAAATGAGTCCAATATT
>NC_037544.1:35788450-35793404 GCF_001531365.2 Cynara cardunculus var. scolymus | reverse complement strand
ATCTTATTCAAAATATAAACATTGTCGTTTTCTCAAAACCACATAAAACCATATTATATCGACATAAACAGAATAAAATGAAACATTAAAATCGAGATGCATCTCGCTGCATTACGCGAATACCCATCTAGTTAATTTTAACGACCCGATTTGAACCTACTAAAATTTTACAATAATAATTGTATAAATCTATTTTCCTATTGGGTCGGGTCTTTAATAGATCATATTGTCTATGAAAATTGAACTGTTCATAAGAAGTCGTATTATGATGTTTATCCGATTATCTTGAGATAAGAACTTTTTTGCTTTTTTTTTTATTAACCTGGATATCCAACCCCACTATGCGAACTGACTAATATTAAGACGACCACCTGCTTTGCAAATAGCCTGGAGTCACCGCATTTGAACCTCCGTGGCTACAAGGGGATTTTTATTCCTACTTGGATTTGAACCTGGAACCTTCTGGTATTTTTGACTTTTGGAGTCAAGCTCAAACCAATCAGACACCACCCTTATAGTTAAACTTTTGTACCACTTTGTATGGGGTTGATGTAAAATGCACCACAAATGTAAAAGTGATAAAAAGCAAATGGTACAAATGAATTTGTTTGTTGCTAGTTCTAGATCACTTTCATGGAATATAGTGATATATGCTATTATGTATATCTGGTGTGTTGTTCAGTTGGTAAATAGGTAGAGTGATTTTGTTCAGATACAAGATGTCCTGGATATAGACCGAACTGTCTCACGACGTTCTGAACCCAGCTCACGTACCGCTTTAATGGGTCTTCTTTGGTAGAAGTAATTCTTTCTTGTAAAGAACCCATGTGGCAATTCTACCAAGATCTCTTCGTTAGTTGGGGGAAGAATCTGCCCGAATCGGTTTTGATGCTTTTGCTTCTGTTCAACACATAATGACTGCAGCTAATATTGTATACCGTTCCGTCCTTCATTAAATGAGATGCAAACCAAGCATACAACGACCAGTTAGATGGTTGACTTAAGAGCCCAGTGCTCATCAAGAGTTTAATCCCAAAATATATTATAACTTTCCTATGCTACCGGTGTGATACTCGAACCTTCACTTGGGAGTCATTGTTAAGTGCCTTCAGGTGCCATTTGCCTTAGCTGGTGGGCATGACAATGACCAATAATTTTATCGGTTAAGAGGCATAACAAGGTTTGATAATCTTACTCGGTAAGTGATGGAGAAAACCATTACTTGGTAAGCACTTACTGGGTGAATGATGCTTACCAACAATATTTTTGATGACCAAGAATTTTACCAGATAAGGAAAATGAGAATGGTGACTTGCGGATAAATGCTTACCCGATAAACGTCTGGTAAACGACCCCTTAGGTTTAAAAAAAAAGTTGTTCTAACTATGAGCGTTTTTTTTTTCCTTCTGGTAATCGTGCGTTTCTGAACTAACTTATATAAATCAGATATACAATGACGAGTTAGATATTGAATATGTTAATTATTAATTCTACTTGACTTAATGGGCTTATAAACAAATCTATGAAAGCCCATAAAGAAAAAAAAGTGTTGTTTTTTTAAAGGAAAATATTGTAATATATAATTATTTATTTTAAATTTGATTATTGAATTTTAAAAACCATATTAAAATCATTGTACTTTTTAAAATTGATTGTTTCAAGTAATTATTATTTTGGTGAGACCATCTAAATTACATTGAACCTTCATAACAAAAACACTGTGAAGGTAAACATTCACGGTGTTTTTGTTACCTTGACAATGTTTAAGAATGTGGTTTCACGGGTCTCATGAAAACAAGTTGGTCTTACGTAAACTCAACCCTTTATATATATATATATATATATATATATATATATATATATATAGGGTATATTTCTTTTACAACCTTGTGCATTTGTACAACCTTTGCAACCCAATTAATTGAGATATTTATAGAAATGATTGGAGTTCATTTATTATGATTTGAATATTTATGGAATATGAATAGAGTTTATTAATTATGATTAATACTTTATATTAGGAAACAATTAATTAATTAAAAATTGAATGGTTGAGATGAGGGTTGTATAGGGTGTAGGAATGGCAAAGGGTGTAGAATAACATCTATATATATATATATATATATATATATATAAAGAGAGAGAGAGAGAGGGAGAACGTTTCAAATAAATGAAACCATCACATTTGTACAATAAATGCAACCAATCAATTATGGAAATGATGAGAGTTCATTTATTATGATTTGAATATTTATGGAAGATGACTATAGTTCATTAATTATGAGTGATACTTTATATTAGGAAACAATCTAAACTTTTATGAAATCACATATTCATCAAATTAAATAGACGGTTGAGATTGAGTTGTATTGATTTTACAAATGTAAAAGAGTTGCATAATAACCCACCTCTCTCTCTCTCTCATATATATATATATATATATATATATATATATATATAAACCTAGCCTTTCATGCTTATTATTCACTAGGGCGAAGAGGACTAAGTAGCTGACAAGAGATGTTGGCAAGAAAATGAGGAAAAAACCAAAAAGAAATGGTTAGATAAGTGAGACACAAAAAAGCATAGACACAATGCATGTTTTGAATTGAAGTCAACCTCAATTGACAATTGACAAATCAATCACAAACCCTACAAGACAAAGAATATTAAATAGCAATAAATATGAGAAACTTAAAGGAATGATCCAAGAAATCCAACAATTCCCATCATACATCTCTTTCACAAAACACCCCAAACCCTACTCTTTATAATCTACAAGCCAAACCACCAAAACTTATCTCTCCTTTTTCTATTTTGTGGTTTAGGGTTTGGAAGAGGGGTGGTGCCAAATTTAATGGACCATCATCTAATAAGGTCTTAGTTTTATGGGTATAGTGTAGGGTAGGGGTTCGATTGGTGTGGAATTGAGTGTTGGGGTGGTTAGGTTTAGCTGTGCTTGACTACGTAAGGGGTTGTTTGTTTATCTCTTAATAATTCCATTAAGAAGCAGCATCTGAATCGTTAAGATGTGAATCTTGTTTGGGGAAAAAGAAGGTTTGGCTCTTAATGGTTATAAAACCATCTGAATGATTTTGTATCATGAGTTTCCCTTAACCATTAAGTGCCCTAATTTCATTATAAACAATTGCCAAACAATTATATTTCATTTTGCACTATATCATGAGAGCCTCTTAATCATTTTGCACCAAACCATTCAGCAAATGTCAAACAGTCCCGAAGCCATTTGACAGACTGATCTTTTAATACTTTATTAAGAGCCTTTGGTCTTACGGTATGTGAATCTTTGGCCTCCTAGGAGGTTAGAGGTTCAAATCTCACCAAATATGAGCAGGGTGCGTGTGATTATTTGTTTTATTTGCTGTATATACTTAAAAAAAAAATGGGTTTGAAATATTTTTTTTAAATAAATCCAATTTCTTTTAATTTTTCTCCAAATCCATTTTTTTTAAGATTTGGTCTTTATACATTCATTGAATACAAGATTTTGGTTAAACCATAGTCATCCACTTGATAATTATAACTTAGCTTTTCAAGTTTGTCTACTTCTATTTATAGTTTTATGTTGTACCATATGCATTATAAATAATACTATTTAAAAATATTAGATGTTATATTTCATTTTCATATGTTGTCTATTCTCATTACTTATATAAGTATCTGTTATAATCATGATATACAGTTTATGAAGGGTAAAGTTGTAATTTTAACATGTGAAGCCGTAAAATATAAGATTATAGGTGAATTGGTTAGCAGGAAAACGAAACGTGTATCCATGAAATCGTAAAAGTTGATTGGGACTTGGGAATATTAATATTGTTTATCACAATCGTATTAGATTTAGTTATATAACGTACCAGAGATTTATACAGTTCACCCATGAATACATCTTTCAGTACAATATTGGTCATGTTGTGCTGATCCATCAGCTATTTTGCTTGAATTTTCTAGCGGGTAAACTGTATCAGTCTGAAACTGATTTTGTTTTGATTCACATTTTAAGGAACCGACTTTAAAACCTTTTCAACGTAGAAAACGAAATTAAAACCAAGTTCGCTTTCATTTATATTTTGAAATATGATTGCAATATTATATTATTAAAATCATAATTATGTTCTTAATGGAACTGTTAATGATTTATAAGGCTGTATGGATTTGAACTGGGTTTTCTTTTTGGTTTTATCAATTTTAACCCGATAAAAATATAAAAACAACCAAAACCATCTTTTTTTTTGACAAGTTATATGAAAAAATAACGTACTTTAACTTGATTCCTATTTTGGGTAACGTATTTTCAGAACTTCCATTTTGGTACATAAGATGTAAAGTTTTAAACATTTAAGTACTCGAATAATCGGTTGAAGACTAATTTTAGATTAAAAAAAGACATGTTACTAACCACGTCAGCAAATAATACTGAGTTGGATACCACATCACTCGTCAGATCAACATGATAACCTGTTAATGCTTCAACCAGTTATCCGGGTACTTAAATGTTTAAAACTTTACATCTTATATACCAAAATGGAAGTTTTGAAACTACGTTACCCAAAATATGAATCAAGTTGAAATACGTTACTTTTTCATACAGTTTGTATTTTTTTTAATAAATGAATGAAAATTATTATGTGTGATATTGTTTGAATTTGAATAAGATTTGGCATGTTCTTGGAGAGATGATATTTAGGGATTTGATATGAAAAGAAGACAAAAAAGGAAATGTGTCCAAAAATATAAAACGAGAGAAAGCGTGGGGGTCCATGGATTGTTCATGCCCATCAAACCAACAACACCAAATGGGAACAAATATCCTTTCCCCATAAATAACCATCATAATATTCTTTTATATATATATATATATATATATATATATATATATATATATATATAGAGGAGTGATCATATGAAAACCGCTCTCATTTGTGTAAACCGT
>NC_037544.1:35779105-35787775 GCF_001531365.2 Cynara cardunculus var. scolymus | reverse complement strand
AATTACAGACTATCGATGAAAAAAATTGTATGACAGTTTAAAATCCAATATATTTAAAATCCAACATTTTTAAACGACTCCACAAATGTGTTCGATTTACACCAAGAGCAAAGAACCAAAAAACTTGAGTTTTAAGATAAACACTCAAAACCAATAAAGAAAACTACAAATTTGACAGATCATAAGTCATGAAAAGACAAAAAAAGATGGGTTTTAGAATGAAATTTCAACTGAATACTCTCTTTCTTGTCCAGAAACTCAGATTAAGGTTGAACTAATACATGTATATATATATATATATATATTTCAAAAAAACCCAAGAACATATAAATTCAAAACATATTATACAGTGCATTTTGGACAGCCGAACCCCAAAATATTTAGTATCTATACTATATTATAAAACATTTGACAAAAAGTCTTAAAAACCATTTTTTATGCATAAAGTACTGTATATTGATGCATATTACTTAAAATTCAAGATTACAAGTAAATTATGCATTAATTACAACTTATTAAAACTCCAGGTTTGAATTCGTGTAACTAACTACGGATAAACATAATCAAATAGAGGATAAACATCTTATTTTAAAATATAAAATATAATTAGAATAATTATCAAGTTCTAACAAAATAACTAACTAGCATCTTTGTAAGAAAATTATATTATCAAACCAAATATAAATTACATCATTAATGAATCTGAATTAAATTATAATAAAAAAATTGAATTAAAAGATTACACAAAAAATGAGAAATTTTAAATAGTTAATTTGATACTAATATCGATATATTTTTGTCAAATTTTTATGATATATTCAAAATTTTATTTTATTCAAAAATAAAAATATCATCACTTTTTGAAAATCACATAAGACCATATTATAACATCGACTGAGAAAAAAATAAAATGAAATATTAAAATCAAGATGTATCTCGCTGCATTGCATAAGTACCCTTCTAGTATATATAAATAACTAACTATAAAAGTATAAATCGTAAATATTAAATATATTTTTTCACAGTATATATAATATATAATAATATAATTAAGTCAAAAACTATTCAATATTAGACTCATTTCGAAGGTATTAACGAGACGAGACGATTATAATAGTGTAACTTGTTGAAATAAAAATGTATTTTTTAAACATGTTTTAATTGATATACGATTATGTATGCTAATTTGATAAAAGTTTAAAATGAAACATTTAAAAGTAAAGAACGTAAAGTTAATTAATTAATTATAAGGGTATAAAGTGTAAATTTAAAATTATAATTTAAAAAAATTGGTTGTGAGAGGGTGAGTGTATGTGAGGGGGTGAGTGTATGTGAGGAGAGGAGGGGATGAAAAAGTAAAAAAGTGAGTATAAATGGTATTTTGATCATTTAGTATTTTAAGACTTTTTTTAAATTTGCTTAATAAGATAGTATATATATATAGAGAGAGAGAGAGAGAGAGAGAGAGAGAGATAAAGACAGAGAGAGATGAGGTTTCAAATACAAGCAATCACATTTATACAAAGATAAATGATACATCACTTATGATGAATAGCTTGTGAATGAGTGGAAAATGCGGTGCAGTCTCCTTTGTCCCCTGATTCATAACACAATTTTAGGGGTGGAGGGAGGGGGGGACCAAATCAAATACAAACCGCCTAAATGTTACACACATGTACAAACTGAATTTCAACCGTCCATGTAGATTATCAAATCAATGTCAACAATGTGGATTAAATCGGTTCTGAAATTTAAGATAACCACATAAAAATTTCAAAATACACAAAATCAAGTGTTGAGACTCATTCATACTGTGTGTGACGTTTAGGCGGTTTTTATTTGATTTGTCCTCTGTGTGTGTGTGTATTATACTAGGTTCGAACCTGTGTATTACACGGGGTATTTTAAATGAGGAAAATGAGTTGAGACTTTTCCTCAGGTCTAAAACAAAACTCTGAAACATAAAAATTCAGAGTTTTATTGTTATGCTGGAAAATAACTCTAGACTTAACTCTGAATAATAAGAATTCAGAATTGTCTTTTAAGTCTAGAAAGTATCTATGAGCATAACTCTGAGTCACAAGAATTATGACTTCTTATAACTCAGAAACGTAACTCTGAACTTCAACTCTGAAGAGGAGTTCAAAATTGTATTCTAAGTCTAGTAATAAATTATGGAATTAAGTCTGGAACAGAACAATTCAGAGTTATGTTGTAAGTATTAGAAATAACCAATATCTGATGACTTCATGTTGGTGATTTGTATCACTAATGTCATTTAAGTGTCGTGAGATTAATTTGTTGACCAATGTAATCATGATAAATATCGAACAAGTAAGAAAGGTGCGGAGTGCACACTTGTTTGAGTTTATTTTGATTTAGGGGAGAAGCCCCTAAACGACGGGGGTTCAGGGGCACCGCCCCTGGTGGCGGGGTTTAAGGGGCAAAGTCCGTGGCTGAGGTCGAGTTGAAGTATTGCGTATTAATGCATTTTACTTAAAATTTAATATTACAAGTAAACTGTGCATAATTACAACTTATTAAAACTCCATTTTAAATTCGTATAATTAACTAATTACATATAAAAATAATCAAATATAAGATAAACATCTCATTTTAAATATACAAAATCTAAAATATAATTAGGATAATTATTGAGTTCTAACAGAATCATGATCTTTATAAAAAATTTATTATTAAGCCAAAAATAAATTACTTCACCATTGACCTAAATTAAGTTATAAAGAATTGAATTAAAGAAATTGTAAAAAAAACGAAAACTTTTTAAATGGTTAATTTAATATTAATATCGATATACTTTTTCAAATTTTTATGATGTCTTCAAATTTATTTTTATTTAAAAGTAAAAACGTTATATTTTTCAAAACCATATTATACCAATAAATACAAAAAATAAAATGAAATATTAAAATCAAGATGTATATTGCTGCATTATGCAAGTACCCTATAGTGTGTGTATATATATATATATCATTTTTGTCTCATGTATTTATCAAATATCAATATATTTAAAAATATTCTATTTCATAATAAAAATTCATTTCATTTCGTTGAACCATCGTAATCATCTCTCTACAAATACTCCACTTGCATTCTTGCACCAAAAATCCCAAACCCATAACAAAAAGAGTCATGTATGTATACAAACTAGACACCGGAAACCGCCAACCGGACCCTCATCACCACCCATCAACGCCACCGCACACCACCGCCAAAAAAACCATTTCCCGGAGCTTAGGATCACTATTACGAAGATCTAAAACCTACAGGGAAAACAATCACCACCACAATGACGATAAAGAAGATCGAAAAGAAATGGTCCAAGAATCGTCAAAAAACACCATATTTCCGGCGATCGAGGGCGGCAGGAGATCGGTTCCGGCGATGGAAGATGGCAGGAAATCGATTACAGATGGGAGGAAAACGGTTTCGGGAACCGGAGAAGGGAGGAAACTGGGGGCGGAAATGGAGGTGGGGGCGGTGCTAGGGCGGAGATCGGCGGAGAATAGGGCGGAGATGGTGATGATTAACGTCGGATCGATGGCGGATTTGCTTCATGTGAGGGTGTTAGTGACGGATATGCCGGCGTTTATGCAGGTTCATGCATTCCGGTGTGCCAGAAAAACGTTCGATAGTTTGGAGAAATTTAGCCCCAAACAAATTGCTTTAAACATGAAAAAGGTACCCTTTTTAAATTCATTTCCGTTTGTACCAAAATAACTGTTCACATTTTTATCTGCACAAACTTTAGTTACCTGAGAATTCACCTTCAAAAGTGGCTAAAAATTGAATTGAGACGCGGGTTAGGGGTTGTTTGGCAATTGCTGAATGGTTTGGTGCAAAATGATTAAATGGTCAAAATGATTAAAAAAATCTCATGATATAGTGCAAAATGAAATATAATTGTTTGGTAATCATGTACAATGAAATTAGGGCTCTTAATGGTTAAGGGAGATCCATGATACAAAATCATTCAGAGGGTTTTAGAACCATTAAGAAAAAGACTTTTTTTTTGTCAAACAAGATTCACTTCTTAATGATTCAGAGCTTGTCTCTTAATAAAACTATTAAGAGGTAAACAAACAACACCTTAGACTATTTCAGTCAATTTCACTTTTTCCACTAGGGGTATTTACGATGCCATTTGGAGTAAAACTGCACTGCATATACCTCAAACTGTAAAAAATTGCACGGCAAGATGATGTGCGGTTTGTACCTAAGACACTTTACGCCTACAATTCAATAATTATAATATTAAAACTTTATTATAAAATTAACGATGACGTCATCATAATCGAAACAAATAAAAATTAAATACAGTTAATTTTCAAATACATATTACATAATTTAAAATAGTCTAAGAAAACTGAAAGTATTATATAACCTAACCTAATTATTATTATTATTATTATTATACATATAATATTAACAAAATAAATATATATATATATATATATAATATATATATACGGTACGGTTTTGAATTGTAGTTTTATAACTTAAAACCATAAAGTACATCGCATTATAAGGTTTGGTAAAATCAGTAACGCAAAATATACTGAATACGTTCTAAACCATACTTCATAATACGATGTAAGCAGTTTGTACAGTTTGACGGTTTTTTAAAATATATTTTGTACAATATTAATTAAATTAATTATAAAAATGCTTACCACTTTGTGGCACTTCAAGGTGTTCAAAGTAGTTGCATGTGCATCATCATTGTTTTTATATATATATATATATATATATATATATATATATATATATATATATATATATTATATGTACTCATTTAAGGAAGAAATGATTAGTTTATGGTAACCGTGAGATTCAATTTCAACCATAAATTAAAGATTAAATTATGAAATTAATAATTTTAGTAATTTTAAATTAAAATATTAATTACCGACATTTTAATCATTCTAGATTTCTCCTCTCAACCTTCTACGTCAAACACCTCCTCTCTCCAACGAACACCATATCAACACATGATGCATGCTATCATATGTTTCATAAAATAATTCTTAGGTATGTTTACTCAAATTATTGTTCGGTAATCGTTTATCAAGTCACGTTATCGTTCATTTTATATTTTGATTAAACTGTTTTTTTAATTTCTAAATTAAATATAGTCATTTTAAAAGTAATAATAAAAATTTGATATTAAATTGATTTAATTTTCTAGTCGTATAAATAATTATATGGGTAGGCTACCAATCTAATCATGTGCCATATGATTCAGACCTTGCTTTTTGACTAACCCATGTTCTATATTATCTGCTTAAAATTAATAAGACACATTTGTTATGAATTGTTTGGCGGTTGCTAAATGATTAAGTTGTCAGAATGATTAAGAGACTCTCATGATATAGCATAAGGTAAAATATAATGGTTCGATAATTGTTTACGATGAAATTAGAATGCTGAATGGTTAAGGGAGGTCTATGATACAAAATCATTCAGAGAGTTTTGAAAATATTAAGAGACATACTTTTTTTTTACCAAACAAGATTCATCTTTTAACGATTCATAGGTTGCCTCTTAATGAAACTATTAAGAGATAAACAAACAACCCCTAAAACTCTTTAAGACAGAGAAAGTATGAGTTTTTATTCTGAATATTAATCTAACATATTTTTTAAAATAGAGAAAATAAAGCTTTTATTCTCTGTATTGCTCCAACAGATTTCCTATTTTGTTATTTAATTATAGAGAAATTTAGAAAAAAAAACTCCAAATACAGAGAATTCTCTAAAACTCTCTAATAATGAGATATACAAATTATTTTAATATTTTATGTGGTTTTAGGAAAACGATAATGTTTTTATTTCTGAACGAAATATAAATTTGTAGATAGCATAAAAAAAATAAAAATTGATGTTAATATCAAATTAACTATTTAATAGTTCTGGTTTTTATGTTGTAAGTTCTTTAATTCAATTTTTTATTACAATTTAATTTTAGGTCTAATAATAAAGTAATTTATTTTTGGTTTAATAATATAATATTTATTAAAGATAATAATTAAACATTCTATTAGAAACTCAATTATTATCGTATTTATATTTTAGATTTTTTATATTTAAAATAGATGTTTATCCTCTATTTGATTATGTTTATCCGCAGTTAGTTACACGAATTCAAACATAAAGCTTTAATAAGTTGTACTTATGCATAATTTACTTGTAACCTTGAATTTTAAGTAATATGCATCAATACACAGTACTTCATGCATAAAAAATAGTTTTTAAGAGTTTTTGTCAAATGCATTATAATATAGTATAGATATTTAAATTTTTATTATGTTATTAAAATATTCTATAAATTTATCATCATAATACATTTTAAAAAAATTATATAAAATAATAATAATTCAATCTCATTGACGAAAATGAATAAAAAATTAATTTTTCTATCCACACATCATGTTTTAGGGAATTATGTAAACTTGGAGCTTTCTGTAGTTTTATCTGTTATTTAAAACAATATAAAGAATCTGTTAGAACAAAATAGAGAATAAAAACCTTGTTTCTCTGTTTTAAAGAATCTGTTGAAGATGCTTTTAAAAAACTAATAAAATAATATTTATTATGTGAATCATTGAAAAAAATTCAAAAAGAATTATTTGAATATGCATATGTGAATACACGTTACAAATTATTCATATAAATTCATATATGTTTTTAAATCAATTGTTTTCAATGATTCACATGTAATATTATTTTAAACTTGTATTCTTACATCTCATGATATTTAGTCTTCTTATGCAGTTAAATAATCATACCATAAAAACATATATAAATATATTTAAAATATACGTCTTTGGGTATTCATTTGAAAATCCATAAACCAGTGATAACCTTAAGAACCAGTGTATTATGTGCTATTTCACATTATTTTTTCCATCTATAGTTCGAATTTAGTGTATTAATTAACAAATATTTGTTTCACAATATGAACATTGTTTACGTGTTTGTGAAACAAAAAATATAACCAAAAAGTTTCACAATATGAAACAAGCATATTATGAAGAAAAAAAAAACTATATATGTTAATCAGTATATAAAATTCTAACATCAGATAAAAAAGTATCATGTGAAACAATACTTTACAATAATAATTCTCATAATTATCACAGTACATAAAATTATCAGATATAATCAAACCCCATAAATCAGATATAATCAAATTATATCAAATCAAATCATTAGGTTTGAATACCCTAAAAACAAAAGCAGACAAGATTTTGTCTACATTTTTGTGGATTATTCGAATTTAATTTTTATAATTAAATTATTTATTTTATATTATTATTTAATTAATTTATTTTATTTTGGGCAGGAATTTGACAAGATATATGGGCCGGCCTGGCATTGCATTGTGGGCTCAAGTTTTGGGTCATTTGTGACCCATGCAACCGGTTGTTTTCTTTATTTTTCTATGGAAAAATTATATATTTTAGTTTTTAAAACAAAAGTTCAAAAAAATGTCAATAATTTGCAATAAAAAATTGAAACAAAAATCAATTTTAAATATTAAAAAATATAGTTTTATTTTTGGGTTGTTTTAGTTTTTTTTTATTTTATTTTTCTTAAATTTGTATTGGATTTGTTCACTGATTGTTGTATGATTTTGAGACCTGTACATAAAAAAAAAGACTGTATACGATTGAAGTTTTGTTTTTACTATTTTCGTTTATTGAATCTGTTAAAATGGATATGATTAGTTGACTTGATTCTACGTCTTGCATAGATCATCTACGGTATTGGTGTTAACTGTTCGAACATTTAACGAGCTGTTTGAACTTAATAATTCTCGAGCTTTAGGAGCCGTTTACCAAATGCTTACCCGAGTAAGCGCTTACTAAATCACATTACATTATACGATTAATATGGTAAGGGCCAAGAATCTTACCCGGTAAGAGCAAGACAAGGACCAAGAGTCTTACCCGGTAAGTGAGGGCAACGACTCTTACCACGGTAAGTGTTTACTGGGTAAATTGTTGCATACGATGCCGTTTTGATGGACTAAAATCTTATCCAGTAAGTAAATGATAGTGTTAATTTTTGCCGGTAAGCACTTACCGGGTAAGTGCTTATGCAATTACAAACACAGGTATTGTCGTGCCTTTTTCAAAATACGAGGTGGACGGAAAAAGTTCTGAAAAAGCTTCCCATTGTAGACGTTCTTAGTTTATTAACAACTGTTTTCCTTAAATAACGAGAGAAAGGGGCTCGAACCCTTGTTGGTAACTTAAGTTATATATAAACAGATATATTCCTATTTCGTATCCACAAATAAAACGTGTTTATAACTGCAAGAATTCCATTTTCAGTTGTGTTATTGATTTATCTAAACTGATGCCGTAATAAAATAAATCAAAATCAACGAAAACGACTCATCATACTTTGTTAAAACAGTACTTGCAATAATAAAACAGTAACTTTTATTCGTATCTGTTAGTCCCGAAGGGCAAGGCAATAAGCAGAAAGTAATTGTAGAAGGGGGGGTTGAATACAATTACACAGATTTTTTCAACTTTTTAATTCTTATTGATTTATATCAAGAATTAATACACACAGAAAAACAAAAGATTGTTGCGGAAGATAGGAAAGGAAAACCTAACCTAAACAATCTTTCAAAGAG
>NC_037544.1:35754548-35778110 GCF_001531365.2 Cynara cardunculus var. scolymus | reverse complement strand
TCTGTCTTCACATCGGCTAGTCTTCGATTTTGCCAATGGCTTTAACTATGTACCAAGACACCAACTCACAAAGAACCAATAACTACTAAGTGTTGCTAAGGTAGAGGGACAGATCAGTGGGTCATCACCAAATCAATAGGTGACCCAACAGTATCATATCTTGTTAAATCTTGCACGAGTGAGAGGTTACAAAAAGTACACTTCTTCATGACACATGCCTACAGAATTGCATAATATGACAAAACACGGTATTCGTCTGAATTAACAAAAGTTCAGTTTTTCATATTTATACTTAATTTGACCTGTAACTGTTGATTTTGTAGCTTTATACTGACATGGGTGTCGCGTTATCAAGTTATAATATATTTTTTTTTTGAATAAATTTTACTTTTGGTCTCTAATGTCAGGGGTCCTGATTGGTTTGAGCTTGACTCCAAAGGTCAAAAGTAGCAGGAGGTCTCATGTTCAAATCCAAGGAGGAATAAAAATACCCTTGTGGCCACGGAGGTTCAAATGCGGTGACTCCGAGCTATCTACAAAGCAGGTAGTCGCATTGGGATTAGTCGGCTCGCATAGCGGGTTGAATATCCAGGTTAAACCGAAAAAAAAATGTCAGAGGTCTTGTGCACCTGCTCAATTGATTTTTACAAGTGCATTATTTTTGGGTTTGAAAAGTGCACACAGTAAAATTTGACGGGTGCTCAGGGATATGAGAAAATTCAAGAATCATCAACCACAAAAACGTCAAAACCTAAAAAGTCCTTTGAAATCAACCGAAAAAAAAAACAGAAAAAGTTTTTGGAAATCAACCACGAAAAATCCTTAGAAATCAACTAAAAATTATATTAAAAAAAAATCCATTGAAATCAACCAAAAAACTTGAAAAATCCTTAAAATGGTGAAATTCAGCTAAAAACACATCGGACGACTTTGCGAACCTTGATCCATTTTAACAATGCACCCATTGACAAAAATCTTAGGTTCTTCGCTGTCTGTGGTTTGTTGAATGTTTGGATTAAGTCCCTACAACAAGCTGAGTTTGTTGTTAAGACTCATAAACAACATCAAGATGTAGCGACTCGTTTTGGTAAAATTAGAAACAGCCACTCTACTCGGTTTCTTATGGATTCTTGAAGGAATACATTATTATCTGTTCAGTGTATGATTCGTGTATTCCGATAGTTTAGCAGGAGAGGATCACTTCAACGTCACCGATCACCATGAAAGACCAGAAGTGGGAGAGGGAACATGGAAGATGACAGTAGAAGTTACGACGAAGATGAGAGCTCTAGAAAGTTTTATTTGTCGGTCTTGAGTCTGTCGGGGGGGTACATGATGACTGATTTGCATATGTATATTATATTTATTTATTTTAAATAAAAATGGCCATAATACAGTTGACTTAACTGGATTTTTTTAATGATGGTAGTAGGAAAGAGAAGACCAACATTTTTGCATACCATAAAAGTTTATCTGTAATAATGTTTTTGTAAATATCTAATCCAAGAAAAACCACAAATCAGATATAATAAATGCAAAAATATCATACGTAGATGGGAATTCAATATATCTTAATATGCAAATTGTATGAAAAAAGAACGTACTTCAACGTGATTCATATTTTTGGTAACGTATTTTCAAAACTTTCATTTTGATATAAACTTTCATTTTGATATATACGATGTAAAGTTTTAAACATTCAAGTACCCGAGTAATTGGTTGAAGCATTAATCGGTTATCATGTAGATGTAGTGAGTGATGTGATATCCAACTCAGTATTATTTGCTGACATGGTTAATGACATGAATTTTTTTAATCTAAAATTAATCTTCAACCGGTTACCCGGGTACTTAAATGTTCAAATTTTTACATCTTAGGTACCAAAATGAAAGTTTTGAAAGTGTGTAACCTGAGATGAAACTTCCATTTTGGTACTTTAATTTTCAATATATCTTAATGTGCAAATTGCATGAAAAAGTAACGTACTTTAATTTGATTCTTATTTTGGGTAACGTATTTTTAAAACTTCAATTTTTGGTACCTAAGATGCAAAATTTTAAACATTTAAGTACTCGGGTAACCGGTTGAACCATTAACCGGTTATCATGTTGATGTGACGAGTAATGTGGTATCCAATTCAATATTATTTGCTAACATGACTAGTAACATGAATTTATTTTAATTTAAAATTAGTATTCAATCGATTACCCGAGTACTTAAACGTCTGTTATCGTATTTTCTTTTAGAAACTTAGGATAGATATTAATAAAGATAGAGTTGTATTGATTTAGAAGGAAGCAAGAGACATGTTGTAGTCGACACGACATCTAAAAGATGAACCATAAACGAAGATTTCGATATTTCATATTTATAACCCAAAAAAATAAATAAAAAATATTCAAGAAAATTAAGAAGGTTTTTGTAATCCAATGAAAAACATTCTTGCGAGGTAAAAGAAAAAGACCCAAATCTGGTGTGACCCAACTGCAAAATCTTCCCCTTTGTTTTCAATCAGCCGTCGTAGATCCACCTTCCGACTGAAAACCCTCGTTCTAATTCGATCATCAAACCCTGGAGATTTTGAATTATTCGAATCGCTGTGTTGATTACGAGAATCAAGGGTTGTTTAAAACCCATCTGGGTTTAGATCAGCAAGACCAACCAGATGATGGGTTTTTATTTTAATTTTTAATATTTAATTTTCTATTTCGTTATAATCTTCGAGTTCATGATGTGGGTTCGATGAGAATTTGGGAATCCGAAATGGGTTTTGTCAATTTGACGTGGGTTTTCGAGGTTGGAGTCGTTAGGTTAAAATCTTGAATCAATTCTTTGGGGGTTTTTTTTAGCTTTTTGATTTCAGATTAGAGACTGCTCCATTGGCTACAATGCTTATCTGAGATTGTTATCAATTTGTTAGAATTTGAAGTTTTTTGGAGCAGTGATATATATATATATTTATATATAATCTGCTTTTTTATTTATAAAAATGTCTGGTGGAACCCCAACTGCTGGTGGGCATATGAGGCAGAGGCATAGTCAAGGCTATGCTTCAAGTGGTGATGATCTTGAAGATGATGCTTGTTCGAGAATTCGACCTCAATCGCCTGCGTTTCCGCGAACAAGAACATGGGTTGAGGTCTTAGAGAATGTACTTTGGATTGCTTCTGCAGTTTTTATAGTGTATTTGGGAGATTGGCATTCCAACTTGATTTATATCTTGTTTCATGATGGTAGAGTTAGAAGGTAAACTTGTTTTTCTCTTTCCATAAGAATTATGTTGTGTTATTATGCAAATCTATGGTTTATAGATTGCTCAATTTCATGCTTATGATGATGATGATGATGAGAATTTGTATTCGTTTTGGCGAATTCCGTTGCAATATGATGCTTTTTTTATATAATTAGGTCTCTATCTTAGCATGGTTTCATTGATGGTTAAGATAATTGCATTAATGGATCATAGATCCGTTGGGAAAATGATGCGCATAACATAGAAAAATGTTGTTGTTAATTTAATATCTTTGACACAATATGAGCTACTAGGGAGTAATTGATCTTGGTTCAATGGAAAACACAAAGAAATTAGAAGATATAACCTTGTAGGTGAATCTTGAACGTTATTATACCTGAGCTTTTGGTAACTGTGGGTATTCGGGTCAGCTTGCACATACCTTGACTAATACCAGAGGGCCCTAAAGTTAACAACTAGGCAAACCCTCAGGTGGTCCTGGAGGGACTTGAATCGGTGGTCTCTAGGGAGCAAAACCATGGTCTTACTAGTCAAGCTACTAGGGAGTAATTGATTAACTTGATATTGGTTTCAAAGGAAAACTCGAAGAAATTAGAAGATATAACCTTGGAGGAAGGTGAATCTTGAACATTATTTTACATGGGCTTTTGATAACTTTGGGTGTTTGGGCCAGCTTGTGCGCACCGCGACTAATCCCATAGGGCCCTGAAGTTAACAACTAGGCAAACCCTCCGGTGACCTCTAGGGAGCAAAACCAAGATCTTACCGGTTGAGCGACCGTTCAAGGTTCCTTTAGAATGAGCTTTTTGTAGTACAATGCTTGCAAAATTCTGCTAATGATGCAGTGTTTGATTATCGTTTTTGTTATATATAGAAAGGACATTCTTGGAAATGTTTAGCTTTCAACTACTATTTTCTATTAGTTGATATGTTCTTGGTTCGAGTGGATTGTATGCATTAATTTTCTGATACTATTTGCGATCATAATATTAACTTTTCAGGAACCTTTAGAACCCTTATCGTTCTTCTCTTGAATAAATTCCATTTACATTCTACGTTACCTTGCAAAGATAGAAATCTTTTAGTTTCTTGTTGAATCTTGGAACTTTTGTAGAGCATCAAATGCGTAATTGCAACTGCTTCACTTTAACTTCATTTCTTCATTTTTTTTGTGTCGTAATGATTTCTGTGTGATCTTATGAGTTCTAAGATTTCATCTTCAAAATCTTTAATTTTATGGGTGCATCTTGTAGACGGGTCAGGATAGAAAAAGAACTTGTCCCATGTTTGGTGCAACATTTAGGGGCTGTTTGGTTGGTTTTTCATCAAGTCCTGTGTGGATTAATCTGTCTGTGTGGATTGGGAAGGTTTTTGTTCTGGTGGGTGTTTCAATAGATGGAAGGTGCGTGTTTTTTAATTGGGAGGGGCAGGTTTGGAAACAAACTTGGCCTTCTGCATAAAACTCTCTCCTAGAAGCTTAATAGATAAGCCACTTTCTATATCATTGATCCACTACCTAAGAGTCATGTATAGCTGACAGAATAAGCTGTGAGTCTCATTAAGCTCATTAACGACCGAGATAGGACAAGACATGTCTGAGTGGGAGAAAAAAATGCTTTTTTTTGTCCCATTAGAATACGTGGAACAAAAATCAAGGAGATAGGACAAGATTGGTAAATTACTAAAAAGAAACCTAAAACCTTGCACAATTCTTTCACCCACCTACCTCACTCTCGCCTACCACTATTATCCCAGTCCATCCAATCCCGTCTGCATACCAAACACCCCCCCCCCATATGAACTAGATTGTTGTTAGTAATGAGGTCAACATTTTTTACACTATGATGTTTGCTCACACATTTGTACAAGCCGGGGTCTTCACGAAAACGACCACTCTACTGTTTGAGGAAGAGGTTAGGTCTGGATACATCTCACACCGGGGGTGGGGGGGCCCAGGGCCTTATTATGAGTGGAATTTACGGGTTCGGTTGTTTGGTTATTGTTTACACTATGATGATATGCCTATATACCTCAATGTGGTAGATTTGGATTATAAGACATGTTTCTTTCTGTATGTTTGGTTGACATATTGTTCAAATTTGTATGCAGAATACCGTTATATCTCGGGCTATTTGGTGTCAGCTTGAATGTTCTCTGTTTCTTGTATACAAGTATGTTAGTATGGGGTGTTCGAAAGTCTAGCGAAAGGTGGGAGATATCAAGTACAGATGCCCTCCCGTTTGTTACCATTCTTGGACTCGTCTCTTTTTGTTTGTAAGACAAATTTCTCGTTACTTTTTTCCATTTCTGGATTTGGAATTTCTTAGTTCTCATCGGTTTTGTTTTTTTTCCTTTCTTGTATTACTTTGCAGGTTCTGTTTTGCTTTGTGGCCAATTTGGAGTTTCTTGACCCTCCCGCTTGTGGTAAATGAACACGATCGCTCGAGCATTATTATAAAAAAGTGTTTTTGACCGTAAAATACTCCCATCGTCTCAAAATAAGTGTTCACTTCCGAAAGTGTATACTTTCCGATTTTGTTCTTAGTTATGACTTATGAGATGGAGAAATCCATTACTGGCTCTTTTGCTAAGGGTAAAATTGTCATTTAGTGAATTGGAAAGTGTATTTTACTGCAAAATACTCCCTCCATCTCAATCCACATTTCTATTTTAGTCTGTCCCAAAGTAAGTCCAATTCCATAAGTGTCTAGTTTCCAATTCTACCCTTAATTATGAGATGGAGAAGTTCATTACTCCCTCTGTTATTAAGGGTAAAATCATCTTTTAATCGACTAAAAAGTGTATTTTACTGCAAAAACTCCGTCTCAATCCATATTTCTATTTTAGTCCATCCCAAAGTAAATGTCCGCTTTCAAAAGTAGGTGTTTACATTCCAATTCTACCCTTTATTATGAGATGGAGAAGCTCGTTACTCCCTCTGTTGTAAAGGGTAAATGTGTCATTTAGTTAATAAAGAAAAGTATAACAATTACACATTTCTAAAACTGTGCGCCTTTTATCTGTTCTTCGCAGTTCACATTGTTCATGGCTTGCATGGTCATATTGCCGTACATGGTTCTCGGGACGTTGAAGCAGCAGCCATCAGATATGTTCCGTATTGATTGAAATCAAATCCCTTGTTCATATTGACGACATTGATTGAAGCATTTAACGCCGGATTGGAGGTTTGTTTTCTGGTAATTATGCTTTCAATTTGTAAACGATACTAACAAACAGAACAGGCGAACATTTTCTTGAATCAGTCGGTCTCTTTCTCGTTTCACTTTTTTTTTCGTCTTAAAAAACATATCGATATGTGAAATTAGAAGGAACCCCAGATCAGATTACATTAGAACAGATAGAAATGAAACAAGTTTTCATAGTGATTGATTGATAGTTTGGATGATTTAGTCATCGATCATCGCGTGTTGTTGGTTTTCTTCTCGAGTTTATCTGTCACCGTTTTTCTATGAGATGATATTATGATTTATACATCGTCTTTGATATATATATGTCTATATATTATATATATATATACATACACAGAGAGGGAGGTTTAGGGGAAAACCCCAAGAAAATGATAAACATTCAGGTAACCATTCCTCTGTACGATATATACATGTGCATACAAGTAATTGAAGTTGTTTCTATACACGTATGCATGTTATGCACATGTGCATATGGGACAAATTACTTGTATGCACATGGTTTGATTAGAGTGGAACAAGACGAGATTGATTGGGATGAAAATGCATTTCTGTGTCCCGTCAGAACAAGAGGGACATATGATAAAAATCATGTCAGATTAAAACTCTAAAACCTTCCATAGTTCTTTTCATCCACCAAACTCATTTTTTTGCCTGTCTTATCCAGTTTCGTTCAGTCTTGTCCAGTCTAGTCCCGTTAGCATACCAGATAAAAGGTTATGGTTGGTTAAGTTGGGTTCCTTTCTAGCCCGTTTTCCCTTCTCCTATTGGTCCATAATGTGCGGTTTTTTTTATCAGAATTCTTGGCTTAACGAGTCATGACGGATTCCCGATAGTAGTTTACACAAAACCCGACTATTGGTATCATTCTAAAGCAAATGGAGCGTGATTTACGCTGTTTTTATCTTGCGAATTTGATTCGGGTATTTTTTTTTTGATTAACCTGGATATCCAACCCGCTATGCGAGCCGACTAATCCCAGGACGACCACCTGCTTTGCAGATAGCCCGGAGTCACCGCATTTGAACCTCCGTGGCCATAAGGGGATTTTTGTTCCTCTTTGGATTTGAACCTGGGATCTCCTGGTACTTTTGACCTTTGGAGCCAAGCTTAAACCAATCAGACACCACCCTTGTGGTTTTGATTCGGGTATTTTGTTTTGTGTATAATGCTACTGCAACTATTGGTATTACGACTTTTTTTCACCGTATGTTGAACGGCGGACAGACCTTTAGATTTTCAGTATCTGTCTTTGTAGTAGAGACGTTAAATTATTGGGGACGGATTTATTCATCGGCTAAAGGGGTACCTGTTGTCCCCGCTCTCTAGTCGTGATACAATGGAAAAGATTTAAGTGTCTTAAAGGTGCAACCGCTTTAATCTGATGTGTGCTCCTTAGGTTTTTTTTTGGAAGGGTGTTCCATGTCTAGACTAATCCCAACAAATTGTAACTGTAAGAAATCAGCCATAATAAACTCAGTGGTGATAATAGTATGAATTTGATGTATGTATGATATCCTGAAATAGCCATTGAACTACCATCATTTTCAAAATGTTTCTAAATGCATATATTTTTGGTTTTTTTTTATTAGTTTTAAGTTTGTTGGATAAATATGTATGTATGTATGTATCTCTATATACAGAGAGAGTAAGGTTCATACGAAAGAACAAGAAAACAGTCGAATCATGTGATTTCGGTTGCGGGCCATGTTGCGCGCACACCCTTGCATCGTCTGTTGGTGTAAAATCACATGTGATTTTGCACTTGATTTGGTTGTTTCCATATTCTTTTATTTTGTTATCATTCTCATTTGAACTTGTGTCGAAATATAATCTTATATCTATATTGCTACCAAAATCAATTCTTGTGATATAATGAACAAACAAATAACATTTTGGTGATGAGTTCTTGGGTCCTACCTCAACAAAAATATATTTTCATAATATATATATAGGTTGGGTTCACGTGAGGCCAACATGATTTCGTGAGACCACTTGAAACTTCACAGCAAAATGCCGTGAAGGTAAAAAAAAAGTCGAACCTTCACAGTACCTTCACAACAAAAAGATTGTGAAGGTTACCTTCACAACATTTTGCTGTGAAGTTTCAAGTATAAAAAAATAGTCTCATGGGTCTCATAAAACAGGTTGGTCTCACGTAATCTCAAGTGTAAACCCTACAAACCAATTTCATCCATCCATTTTCTTGGTCAATGGTCATGATTAAAATGTGTTATATTAAAAAAGTAAAAAATAAAATAAAATAAAATGTTTAATATTTAATCAAGAAAGGGCAAAATTGGTAAACCATTGTTCTTGTCTCATTTTTGGAAATTGATTTCATCCATAAAAATATTTTGGAAACTGTATCTCATTTTTTCGTTAGTGAAATTTGTTTCATTGTTCGTTATAATGAAATTTGAAGGGGATATGGTTCACTCAATGGAACATTTTTCAAAAATCTGAATAACATGTTTTCGTTAATAAAATTCGTTTCATCATTGAAATTGGTTTCATGGACTCCACAATTCCAAAAAATGAATGACATTTTTCTCACGATAATTAGTCTTCTTATCTGAACTTCCCACAGATATCATATATCGATAAATGTTTGTACTTTTATTCTTTGCAATCAAATACTAAAAATCCTTAATCGTATGTTTTGACTAAAGAATTTATAAATCACATAACAACATTTACATTTATTCGTCCAAACAACAGAACCACTTAACAGAATAGAAATTTGGGACTCGTAAATCACGACTACAGATACAACCACCGTACTATTGAACACTTATAGAATCTGAGAGTTACATCGAAGAGTATAACGATCTTTCGAGTTTCATTTTAACCTTTGATTTCGTCTAAATAAGATTCAAAAATGTAGTTTGAATTTGAGGGAAGGAACGTTCTACATGGTATTAGAGCGAGATAGGTAAGACTTTGCCATAGAGAAACACCTGTTCTTTTGCTTCTTGTATTCATCGTATCTCAGAAAGAAGTAACCGAGATAATCGAAATCAATTGGTGACATTTTCGCCTGTAATGTAATTGAAACAAGCCGTTAAAGACAAACCCGTGTCCAAATACTCAAATAAAACGGGCTTCCGCCCGGCCCATTTATAATTAAAACTAGAAAAAGACTAGTTGACTCTTGACCTAATGATAAATCTCAAAATTTCCTTAAAAGAACATTTTGTATTTTGAATGATTTTACTTTGGTTATAATTCTTTTTCAAAAAGTAAAAACGCTTTTTTAGGCCCGTTGGCATATGGGCAATCCCGACTCGTTAAATTATCAAACCCGGAAAAATGATTCGGGTTTGCTATATTAGGCCCGTTGGATGATAAGCCGGGCCCAATTCCGCCTAGGAAAGCTCTACTTCGGAATGATCACAAAGTGAAGGAACCTTGGTGCATTAAGGTCTGCCATATCGTTAGTTTATCGGGAAAGGAAAAGAAAGCATGGAGAGTTTGCGTACCTGGATCAAAGCCCAAAGTGCCCAATACAAGTGTGAAGCCAACATGTAGCAGTTAGTCTCGATGTAGAGCGCTTCGAGATCGTTATCCGATACCTGCATTTGGAATTAATCATTTATAACCACTCTTTAAGTTAACCAAGCAACGGCTGTATAAACTTTCAGCAGCAAAAATCCAATTTGCATGGGGTAAAAATTGCGATATTAGACTGGGACAGGACAAGGATCAAGTAAAAAAAAAAATGCACTTTTTTTGTCCCACCAAAATAGGTGGAACAAAAATCATGAAGATGACAAGATTTGTAAATTACTAAAATACCCATGTTAAATTAAAACCCAACTTTTCACAATTCTTTCACCCACCGTCTTTCCAGTCTAGTCCGGTACGTGTACCAAACGTACCCAAAGGTCCCGTTTGGTTTGTGAGATTTGATGGGATTTGGGATTTGATTCCATTCCAATCCAATCCAATCCTATCATGTGTTTGGTTTAAAGGAAAGTCCGGAATTGAAATTCCAAAGACATTGGATTTAGAATCCCATGAAGGTAGGTTGGTATTCCAAGGAATTTCGATATATATGTTTGTAATGATGTTAGATATTTTTAAAATATTTGTTTTCTAATGATCAATTAATAAAAGGTAATTTAATTAATTTGATAACCATTTATAATTTGTTTTTATAAAATATCAATAAAAAATGGAATTCAGTTCCATTCCAAATCCAAAAAAACACCAAAATTTCCAAATCCTTCCACGAAATTCAAATCTGACAAACCAAACACCCACTAAGTGCATAATCAAAGCTCAGACGAAATAAGTTGGCATACGTGCATACCTCATTCGGTTTTTCAGGGTTTAAGTAATGCCTGAAGAAATGATATTGTTCGTTCTTATTCGGGTACCTGCATAATCACCAAGGGAGAGCTATAAAAACATTTTTATCTTTGAATTTTACGTACTTCCTCTTTTATATAAACAATCTTGTCCGAATGTCGTTAGTCAACCTACGATCTCACTTCATGTACAGTTTCAATTGTTAGTGGTTCTTTCTAAAAAGCTAAATGAGACCATATAAATTTTAAAGCAAATTATATGATTGATCTTCACAAGTCAAATGTTATGTTGGGAGAAAAGAACGAGGAAGATGTCATACAAGGTGTAGTCGCAATTGTAGCCAGCATATTCATTGAAGTGATTTCCAATGTCGAAACCTCTATAATTGTATGATCCATATTCAAAATCTATGAAGTAGAGTTTCTCTGTTCCAATAGCACATAAAAAGATGGCAAGTTAGAACAAGTAAAATATTGGCAGATAAACAGAAACCGCAAAAGATCTGTAAGTCGCGGGTCTTCATGAGAACAACCTCTCTACCATTTGGGGTAGAAGCAAGGTCTGCATACATCCTACCCCTAAGATGTAGGGGTTACATTGGGTTCATTCAGTTCGGTTTGGTTTATCTACAAGACAAATGTAATGCAGATGCACTCCTGTAAACCGGGGCCTTCATTTACCATTGGGGTAGAGGCAAGGTCTACGTACATCCCACCCCTAAGATGCAGGGGACATACTAAGGGCCTGTTTTTAGCAGCTTAATGAGCTTAATGGGACTTGCACCTTATTTGATCAGATATACGTGCATGTTTGGTAGTGGCTTAATGATATAGAAAGTGGCTTATTCAGTAGGGTTATGCAGAAAGCCAAGTTTCTTCCAAACCAGCCACTCCCAGTTAAAAAAACACGATTCTTCCATCTATGAAAGAACCATCCCTATTCCCAAACAAATACCTTCCCGATCTATACAGACAAAGTAATCCACATTCAGACATATTTATTCATACATGACTTGATGAAAAACCAACCAAACAACCCCTAAGTTCGTTTGGTTTGGTTTATCTACAAGACAAATGTAATGTAGATGCACTCATGTAAACCGGGGCCTTCTTTTACCATTTGGTGTAGAGGCAAGGTCTGCGCACATCCCACCCATAAGATGCAGGGACACACTAAGGGCCCTTTGTTAGCAGCTTAATGAGCTTAATGGGGCTCACACCTTATTTGATCAGCCATACATGAAGTTTGGTAGTGGTTTAATGATATAGAAAGTGGCTTATTCAGTAAGCATATGCAGAAAGCCAAGTTTCTTCCAAACCGACCACTCTCAGTTAAAAGAACACGATTCTTCCATCTATGAGAAACCATCCCAAAAAAATACCTTCCCGATCTATATAGACAAGTTAATCCACATTCAGACATATTTATCCATACACGACTTGATGAAAAACCAACCAAACAATCCCTAAGTTCGTTTGGTTTGGTTTATCTACAAGAAAAATGTAATGTAGATGCACTACTATAAGCCGGGGGTCCTCACAAAAATAACACCCCTACCATTTGGGATAGAGGCATTGCCTGCATAGATCCCGTCCCTAAGATGCACGGGATGTACCAAGTTCATTTGGTTTGGTTTATGTACAAGACAAATGTAACGTAGATGCACTACTGTAACTCTGTAAGCCCAGGATCTTCACAAAAACAACCTCTCCACCATTTGGGTTTGAGGCAAGGTCTGCGTACATCCTACCCCCAATAACTTACCTCTGTATGGGATATATTGGGTTCATTTGGTTTATCTATGTGACAAATGTAGAGTGACTACCTCATTCTTTGTGAACTTAACACAAGATGGTTCAAATACAAGCATAGCCCCAGTGAACCCACGTAACATTCTTTTAGCGCAACTAGATACAACTTAAACTATTTGGAAATTTTTCCGTGAACATAATTTTCTTAAATATCCCGCAAATTCAAAGCATCAAAACTATTGTTATTATAAACGAAATTCTAGAAGTGAAGCACCAGGGTGGGATGTTAAGTGCAAGGACATAAGATGTTTGCTCCTCTATTTGACAACGATTCTTGATTGTTTATCTTGTACTAAAAGTACACAGTAATGAGCAGATACAGTCATAAAGTTGTCGAGATTACGCATATATCCCTTCTATAAAATTATCTATGATAATGCAAACTGTTGTGCAAGAGAGTGAGTAAAGGAAATTATGTCCCTGAAAAATAACTTGACTAATATAAAACCAAACCAAACCCACACAGTAAATCTTATTCGAAAGTAGGGTCTGAGAGGGGGATGAGATGTATGGAGACCTGACCTTTACCCCAAAGAAACAATACTAATATAAATCATCGAAATTATTTGATTTGTAACAAGAGTTGTGGACAAAGATACCTTCAACATCATTCAACATTAGGTTCCCAGAAAGCAAGTCATTATGAGCAAACACCACAGGAGCATCAAGACGACCTGTCAATTCCTGTCTCATAATCACCAAACATTTCTACACATATAAACTATACTTCTTTTAAAATTGCAGGAGTTTAACATAAGAACAGTACAAAATGATCTCAAGCTAAAGACAACCATATATAGAACCGACTCCCAAATGGGCACCATTGTCCGAGAGTGTCGGGTCCCTAGAGTGGTAGATACCGTGTGAGAATATGTGAAACCCCATTACTCTGCAAAAGATCCCTTGAGAAGAGAAGGGAGGTTCCAACATATATAGAGGAGAATTGGTCCAAGTCTAGCAAATGTGGGACTCTAGCACGCCCCCTCCAACGACGAAGATTAAACAGGCACTTATTTTCCCTTGAGAAGGGAGGTTCCAACATATATAGAGGAGAATTGGTCCAAGTCTAGCAAATGTGGGACTCTAGCACGCCCCCTCCAACGGAGATTAGACAGGCACTTATTTTCCCAGAGTGTCGGGTCCCTAGAGTGGTAGATCCCATGTGAGAATACGTGGAGCCCTCTACAAACGAGCCCTTGAGAATAGAAGGGAGGTTACAACATATATAGAGGAGAATTGGTCCAAAGTCTAGGCGATGTGGGACTTTACAGTGGCCAACTGTTTGGAGTGTTCCTTAGAGAATCTCATCGAATACAAATCACCTGTCCCCAAACTCCATGTTCCCCATGTCCACCAATCAACCCCAAACTCATCGTTACTTTATTGAAGAAAAATAATAAAAAGATAAATTAAATAAAACAATGATGTATCAGGGGGTAGATTGGTGGGACGAGGAGAGACGGAGAGTTTGGGATAGGTGATTTGTATTGCAGTTTTGTTCCAACCATGGAGCCAATATCACACTACTACAAAGGACACTAGAAATTTGAAGGATTCTACCAAATTAGAGAAAACTTAGTTCCGCACTAATATATGCATCAAACAGTTGGAAGTGACACGGACCTTACAAACCTTGTTCCAATATTAACAAGCGCAGACTATGTTAAAATTACACAACATATGTTCGCTTCAACTCAAAACAACAAAGAAAATGATCTTGTGCAACTGTTACAGTCAAAAGAAGCTACCTTAAGCTTAGTAATTTCGGCACGAACTTCTTCAAATGAAATTTTTACAAATTTCTCCTGCTTCTCATCATCATCAAAAGTAAGATTGGATGCTGTAATCAACAAAATTTAATTTCTCAGCACTTCATTGATATGCCATAAAAAGGACCAGCCCACTAGCAGGAAAAAGAGGTATATAGAAAAGATGGACCAGCCCACTAGTAGGAAAAAGAGGTATATAGAAAAGATACCACTTTCAAAAAACTTCAAGATATCATTCCACAGTTGTGGTTCCCTGGATCCTGGTATATCTACCTGATGGAACCGGTTAAGTTGTTTTGCAATTTCGGCTGCCAAGTTTGGTTTCCTCATATCTGTAAAAGATGGAGAATTGGAACTAATATCAAATACCAAGCCAGGTCAATAAAGGGTACGAAAGGGACCGGACTGCCAAGAGTGAGGTAGGCAGGTGTAAGAATTATGCAAGGTTTTAAGGTTTAATTTACATGGCTAGTTTAGTAATTTACCAATCTTGTCTATCTCCCAGATTTTTTGTGCTACTCACTCCTGTCACAGTCTAATGTCGCACCAAATGTGGCAACAGAAAATTAACAAACACATGGTTCAAAATCATCACATGTACCAAGCATCAACATGTTGTACAGTCAAGTATCAGATGATTCAGATCCAAATAATTTGACTCCTCGAATTGGGTTATATTCGCAAACTTTTGTTATCTCCATATTATACTGGCCTTCTTAAAACTTTATATTATCATAAATGATGAAATTCAAGTGTGCATCTAAAAAATGTTTTACAATTATAATTATCATTTCTACAGAAGACTATCGTAACAAGATGAGAACAAATTATATAATATTCTTATAAATTAACAAAAGCATAAATATGTAATTTTCTTAACAATTTAACAGGCTTGAGAACACTATAAAGTAATTAGTTTAGCTTTTCTAGAGATATTTCTTGTACTATATATAGGTATACAGCAATCCCCCATTGCACTCAAGCATATTCCTCTGTTGCTTACCTGAAGGATTTAGAGTGCGAGCATCTATAAAGGATTGCACCATTCCATTCCCAAATACTCCTAGCAACTTGGCACCAAACCCTGCAGCGGAGAGGTGATGAAGGGCCTATGCATACAGATACGGAATTACAATGTATAGAAAGTATAAGTAATGGATCTCAAATAATAATAAAGACAACCTTAAAGCTTTGAATAGTCTAGTGGGGCAAAGGTACTACATTTTCGAAAGCATACAGTAACCGAATATACAATAGTAAGAAGACGAGAATGAGATTAGTTGTAAGTATTGCATCACTGACAATGTTCAACAAGGCTGACATTTTCTTGGAGAAAAGAGAACACAGCACTGTATATCATCCATTTGGCTAAGGCATAGCTACTATCTATGAAAGACGGAGAAAAACCCTATTGGTTGGCATATCTTTGATGGGTCCCTTGGTTAAACGACCTTCTGACAGGTTTTATTTTTTAAAATCTATAACCTTCTGACAGGTTTGAGAATGTCAATGCTTAACAGACGGTCACTTCCATACACAAGAATGCCTGAAAACATATCAGAAGGTCATTGATTTAGGAATGTGCATTTCCTGAGCTTAAATTGTAACAACGTATCGATAATTGTATAGCCATGTACACTTTGTATGGCGCAGTGCATACACAAATATGGTAAGTGAAAGCTAATGAATTTATTAGACAAAGAGAGAGGAGGATACAGTCTTGCAAACTTATCAGATTCTAACCTGCAATTCCCTTTCACGATCGATAACATATTCAGTATTTGGACCATATAGCCTAACTGTCACATGCACCATATTCCCATTTTCTTCCTTTACGGATACCTTCATTACTGCATTAACAAAATATAGTTATTTAACTACACTAATCTCATAGCTTAAATCCAACCCGATAATGGAATAAGCCACTAAATCAACAGTACGACAAATCAAGATACCTTGAGCTCGTACTTATATAATATTATCATAAATATAATGTCCTCTTTAGTAACAAAATACGGTTGAATTTCTCAACCACTAAGTAATAAATAATATGCACACACACACACATGCATGCATATGTATAGCTAAAGGTACCTACAGAGATTCGTAATGCCACCAGACACTTTCTCGGCAAAAAAATGTGATTCATTCAAATTTGACCAGTGCTTGAATAGGTCCTTGCAAAGCTCTCTGTCAAATCAAATCCAATCATATAAAATCAAAAAATGGATAAATTAACTTTAAAACTGGAGTTCCTATAATCTTGCGAAGTTATACCAGAGAGTAGAATAAGGATAAGAATTGCCACCCATGTTCTATAGAAATAGATACACTTCCGCTTTGGAGACCAGACGGGTTACTTCTAAGTTCTAAACCATTAATGGGAGAATGGAGATTGATGTGGAATTATAAATGTTTGAAGAAAATTTACATGAGAGTATATGTAACAATGAATGGAATGAGTCCCCTTCTGTTTCCTTTATATAAGAGCGTTATTCTGTTAATTAGTGGACACATTGGAGCATTCAGGACATGGTTTACTAGTTTCATGTCTGAATGATTGTTATGAACACCTGATGCTTTAGTCTTTGCAAATTGTGAGCAACTGGCCATGGTGATTGCCAGAAAACTGTATAATGGAGAACGTGCATGATGCTGGACTGGATCTCTTTTATCAATTCAGTTGACCAAAGGGCCATAGGAAGAGTTCTATTTTGTATTTGTTCCTCTAGCTCATTTTCACATCAAAATTTGGGAAAAAATTAGCAAACTAAAGTCGCTGCTACATATTCCATTACTGTAATGGAGAAAATCAGCAAAGGTTTTCTAACATATTAATTCAGTTGACTAAAAGGGGGCACAGAATGAGTTTTATTTATAGACGTTTCTAGTTCATTTTCCACATCAAAAATTGGGGAAACAATAGCAAATTAAAGTAATTAATATGATAGATCAAGTCCAGCATCAAGTACGATCTCCAACATACAATTTCTCACCATGACCAAATTCTCACAATTCGCAATTCATAAACATCATACTTTTATAACAATCATTCAAACATGAAACTAGAAAAAGCCATTAACATAATAACTCTCCTATAACAGCTTCATCCATTTCATAATTGAATTAAGCTCAAATCATGTCAAATGTATCACAAAGAGCTTACACAAGGCGAGGTTTCATCTCCGACAAAGGAAGGGAGTGATCGACGATGAGTGAAGAATGAACAATCTCAAAGTCATAGTTATTACGAGCTTCACCGGAGACTTCCATGGCATTCCAGATGTTCACTGCGCCCATCTCTGTCACCGTCCGTAAATTCTCCCTCTGCAAATCTCCGGTGATTTCTGTGTGAAGATATTTCAAATGCTGGGGTTTGAATAGATCGCAAGGATTTGGACACAAAGGCAGTTTTATAACAGCCCGTTGGATAATTTACAATAAAACCCTTATAGTTTAAATATATTTCATTTACCCCCTTCCAGTTGTATTTTTTGTAAATCCTCATGATTGACTTATCAAAATATCATTAGAGCATCTTCTGAAAGTATTTCAAAATAAAGAATCAAAAATGAAAATCTTCAAATAGATTTATTTTTTGATTAACCTGGATATCCAACCCGTTATGCGAGTTGATTAATCTTAAGATGGCCATTTGCTTTGTAGATAACCCGCAATCACCGTATTTAAACTTCAGTGGCCAAATAGAATTTATGTTCATCTTCAACGGGATATTATTTTAGAGATTACAATATGAATTATATTATTAAAATATTTAATATTTTTCATAAAATATATATTTATCATCTACGTTTAATTTCAAAGATTTTCATTGGTAAAAAAAAATAAAAAATAATTTTTTTGTAAGTAATCATTTTTGAAAAGTTTTCCAAATTTGAAGAATTTACTCCCTCCCTCTCCTACTTTATTCATTTTGAATAAAGTTTTAGGGAATCTGTCGGAGCAAAAGTCCCCAAAACCTTCATTTTAAAGAATATGTTGGAGATGCTCTTAGGGGTTGTTTACCTAAATGTTTATCCGGTAAGTGTTTACCTTTAGCAGTCAACACTATAATTTATTTTATTGGGTAAGGTTGTAGTACATCAAAACGTATTTCATGCAACAATTTTCCTGGTAAGCTCTTACCCTGGTAAGAGTCGTCACCCTTACTTACCGGGTAAGACTCTCCATCCTTATCTTCGTTCTTACCGGGTAAGATTATTGGCTCTTTCCATGTTCATCCGGTGAGGAAAATTACCCGGTAAGTACTTACCGGGTAAGCGTTTAGTAAACGACCCCTTAGATTATAAGACAAATGTTATAAACAATGTTTTTATAATGATCCCCGGATGATTATTGGTCCAATAGTATCTAGGGGTGGACTTGGTACAGTATTAAGTTTTTTTCTCAAATACCATGTACCAACCAATTATAATATTTGATACCAACTTTTTTTGGTTGGTACTGATTTTGTACCCGTTTTAAATTATATATATAAACATGTGATTTTGTTCAAAATTTGAGTGACATTTTGAATTTCAAGTAACACATATTATGTTTACGGTTTTGTAATTATAAATAATAAAACCTGTAAACATTAAAATATTCAAAGAAAATAGTTAAAGTTATAATGTTTAACATTCGATACATAAAAAATATGAAAACCTAATAATAATAATTAAATAAGTCGGTATCATGGTATTACCACGGTACACGACTTTCAATACCGTGTATCAACCAAGTTTGGATACTTGGTACGGTGTTATTAACCTACTGTAACTGATGTCAATTTAATTAGTACACATGTTGTCTGGTTTAATTTTTTACAACATCGTCACCCCTAACAGTATTGATTTACAAGTAAATTCTGACATTTGTAAAGACCAAAGATTCAAATTTCATCAAAGATAAAAATATCTGACAGTTTTATCTTATATCAGTTTATCCACTTCAAAAATATTTTTATAAAAAAATTCGAAATAAAAATAATATAAAAATAAGGATTTTCGAAAATCAATATTCAAATCATTGAAATTTAATTATTATAATATTGTATTTTTTTTTTTAAAATATTTTTGCATTTTTGATTAAAAAACGTGGAACATATTCACGAAATTGAATAGTTATTAGGTCAAAGTTTTGATGGTTTTGTTGACATTTTTTGGGGAAATAATTATCAACGTTTTTATTTTGTGGGACCAAAATATAAATAATTGTCTTTTTGTTCCTAATTTTTTAAATGTTAATTTGTTCATTGAATACTTTCAACGGGAAAACAACTTATTGACTTATTGCGGTGTGACACCGATAATAAGCACTTTTGAGTGTTTTGATAAACAACTTATGATGGTGCCAAATCGGTAATAAGAAGTTTTTGAAGAAGTTAAACCCTTCTAACTTATAATAACTTGATAAGTGTTTTTATTGAAAAGAATAAGTAGTTTCAAATAAGCAATCCCAAACACCCCCTTAGTCCGTGGAGATATTTTTTCAAGATAGCCTACAGAGTTTGTCGTTTTGTAATGTTTTGATCTTTGCTATTAACGGTTGGTAATGCTTATATGTTAAGTAAGGGGCAATTTTGTTTTTTGGTCTTTTTAGTTCTCTTTTTGTCTTTTTTCCTTTCTTGTCTTGTTTCTATTTTGTATTTTTGTACTCATCGGCTGATCCCCACTCCTAATGCCTTCGGCCACACCCTTCAGCTCTGATAAAAATATCTTATGATAAAAACCCAGATGGTTTTGGAGAGAGGGGGTAGTAGGGATGGTGATTTGTCTCGACCCGGTTCACCTGACCCGAACGGGGGCGGGAGATGTTACTACAAACTGGGGCCGGGGATTACAAAACTCATCCCATCTCTTCCCGTTGCCATGCCTAGGGGGTAGGGTATCAAAAAGGTAACAGAGAAATGGGTTTTACGTCCAGGCTGTCAAAGAAAAGCTGATTGTACGAGGTGGGGACAATGGTTTTGGGAAGAAAGGGGGAATGGGTGATGGTAGGAGTTGGAGGGGGGCCGACGGTGGGGCTTCATGGAACGGGAAGGGCGATAGGAAGGCTTCATCGGAACGAGGAAGAGCGGTGGGAAGGGGGAGATCTGAGAGATTGTGCTCTCATTTTATTAGGGAAGGCGGAGGGATTGGGGTGGGGGATATGAGATATGGCGATGGATCGTTTGAGATAAAAGAATTACAGTGAAAAGCGTACGAAGATATATAAATCCTTAATCACTTTTAATCTCATACTCACTCATGAATTGCGTTTTAGAAAGGAACTGATACAGTGCATCATGGTGCACTTCATTAGTGTTGACATTCAATTAAGATTGATCCAAATGTCGGTTTCAAAAGTTTGATGCTTTTTATAACGATCTTAGAAAACTTAAATAATAAAAGTAAAAATAAGGTGAAACCGTAATACTATTTATTACAACTTCACCATTTAAACAATACAACTACTCTTTTATCGAATATATATATAGAGGTTGGTTATTATACAACCTTTGACATTTGTGCAACCAATACAACCCAATCTATACCGTCCATTTCATTTGATTAATATGTGATTTCATATAAGTTCTTATTGTTTCTAATATAAAATATTGATCATAATTAATGAACCATATTCATCTTCYATAAATATTCAAATCATAATAAATGAACTCTCATCATTTCCATAAATATCTCAATTTATTATGTTGCATTGGTTGTACAAATGTGACGGGTTGTATTTGAAACACACTCACTCTTTCTCTCTCTCTCTCTCTCTCTCTCTCTATATATATATATATATGTGTGTGTGTGTGTGTGTGTGTGTGTTTGTATGTAAGTTAAACGTTACGGTGTGTATTCCTATGCAAATTTGTAGAGCATCTTAAAACCAGGAGAAAACAACGAGGAGAATACCATTATCTTTAACATACATCGAATCGAAACTACCTAAACTACATATTTTAAGAAAAGACGAATCATTTCCAAATCCTCACTCTGTCTTAAAATTAGTGTCCACATTTCTATTTTATTATGTCTTAAAATAAGTGTCTACTTTCAAAAGTAAATATACATTTTTCTATTATACCCTTAATTTTAAGATGGATAAAATATCTCTTTTCTTTATTAAGAGTAAAACTGTCTTTTAGTTGATTAAAAGTGTAATAATTACAAATTCTTAAATTTGTGTGTCGTTTTCATTGTGAACATTTATTTTAACAAATAAAAATAAATATTATTAGTTTACATTTGTATTTTAGGACATCTACTTTCAAAAGCTTAATTTTCTGGATGTAATATTTTTAATGCAATTAAGAGAAATTTATATAATTTTGTGAACAAATATTCATATTTGTAAGCAAAAAATATTTCTTTAACAAATTAATATTTAAGGGAAAATTGTATGAAAAAGTAATATACTTTAACTTAATTCTTATTTTGAGTAACGTTCTTTTAAAACTTCTATTTTGGTACCTAAAATGTAAAGTTTTAAACATTTAAGTACTCGGATAACCTATTGAAACATTAACCAGTTATCATGCTGATGTGGCGATTGATGAGATGAAACTGGGTTGAATAGCAAATAATACTCAGTTGGATACCACATCAGCATGGTAACTAGTTACCCGTGTACTTAAAATGTCTAAAACTTTACATCTTAGGTACCAAAAAAAATTTTGAAAGTACATTACCCAAAATAAAAATCAAATTAAAGTACGTTACTTTTTCATTCAATTTGCCATAATATTAAACCTAATTGTTTGACATTTCTTGTTCTACACATCAAAATGATTGCTTTTTGATTGGATTTCGGATTGCTCCGGAGTCGGGTTGAGGTAGGTCGGGTTCGGGTTTATTTACAATGCAATATATATATATATATATATATGTGTGTGTGTGTGTGTGTGTGTGTGTGCGCGCACGCACGCACGCCCAATCAATTTTGATGATGAATTCAATCGATTTAGAGGAATGATAAATTGATGCTTAGAAATTAGAAAAAAGAACACGATCGACTAAGATTTTTATAATTTTCAAAAGATAACTAGATAAATAAGTATATTTATATAGCATTTAATATATATATATATATATATATATATATATATATATATTTCGGATTTTCGGACGGATCGGGTGACCAAAAATCAAACCTAACCCGAACTCAAATTTTCCTGAAAATTCGGTTTTCGGGTTTTAGACTATGCGAGTTTCACATAAATACCTTATTTTCTCGGTTCGAGTTTGAGTTTGAATTTCAGATAATTCGAGTTTTGCACACCCCTAATTTCATGTATGAAACATGTGTATGAATGCAGACAAAATAATCTTGAACATCTGATATATAAAACAACATTTTATAAATACTGTATTTTCATACATATTGATTCATACGTAAAATAACAGATAAAATGGTTTATAAACTTATACAGTTTATTAGATTTATATATCAAACTTCATAGTCGCTTACCAATGTCAATCTAAGTTGATCACGTTTGTCTTTGGAGTACACGACACGCCCAAAGAAAATTAAGGCATCATTTGGAATATTATCATTAGAACTTTACGTTTTTTACAAGAAAATGCATATCAGATTATTTATCAGTTAGTTTTGTAAAGTCATATATAAAATTTAGATCGTTTTTTTATTAACCTGGATATCAAACCAGTTATGCAAGCCGACTAAATACAAAGTGACCATTCGCTTCGTGGGTAGTCCGGAGTCACCGCATTTGAACCTCCATGGCCACAAAGAGATTTTTATTCCTTCTTGGATTAGAACCTGAATCCTGGGACCTCCAGACACTTTTGACCTTTAGAGCCCAAGTTCAAACTAATCGGCCACCATGTATACGTGAGATTCATCCTAAATCACTAATTTAACATGGTTAATGGGATAATTAATGTTATAATATATTTAGATAATTAATGCAGTTTTTAGAAAAAAAAACTCAAATTCCATTCGTATATGAGGTTGGGTTGCGGTGAGAAAGAAAATAAAGGTGATACATGTAAGAAATAATCTCTACCATTTGATGCACATTAAGTTGAAAAATATCAGATTAATTCCCCTATAAAGTGAGATTCATGGGTAGGTTTGAGATTAAAGGTGATCAAGAGTCCAGATCTCTTAGTACGTTTCTCACCTTAACTCTCATTATCACATGATCTTTTGCCTATATATATATATATATATATATATATATATATATATATATATAT
>NC_037544.1:35726447-35753713 GCF_001531365.2 Cynara cardunculus var. scolymus | reverse complement strand
TATATATATATATATATATATATATATATATATATATATATATATATATATATATATATCATCTCTTCTCTCATGTAACATACACACATACACAATTAAATATGTACACAAGGTGAACACATTGTAAATATAAATAAAATTAATTTAAGGTTTAGTTTTGTTGTTTTAATTGGTGCTCACAAACTATACCGTGTCTCGTAGATTTAGGATGTGTTCATAAATTAAAACGAATTCTCTAAAAAAGTGTTAACGGTTTGTTGATCTTGTGTGTACATTTAATTTTGTATGTGTGTTACAAAAAGAAAAAAGATAACCACAAGTGTAGTGCTTGATTGGTTTGAGCTTGTCTTCAAATGTCAAAAGTATCAGGAGGTCTCAGGTTCAAATCCAAGAAGAAATAAAAATCTCTTTGTGGCCACAGAGGTTCAAATGCGGTGACTCTAGGCTATCTGCAAAGTAGGTGGTCGTTTTGGGATTAGTCGACTAACATAGAAAATTAGAATTACAAAAATGACCTTTTTATTATAATTCTTTGTAGGGTCTAAATTATATCTGACTTTTTTTAAAATATTAATTTAGATTTTGAGTTGGTCAAAGAATCCAGCTTTAAACAATGACCATGCCTTTCTCTTTCATATTTAACACCACAAATTAAATAAATAAATAAATAATTATTTATTTTTTTAGCATATTTTTTGGTTTTTTTAAAGCAATGGTATCAACCTTTTTTTAGACTTTTTCTTAGGTGATATTTATTTTTTAAAAGATGCTAAAAAAAATCTGTCTTTTAATGATTTTAAAATCATTTGAATGATTTTGTATCATGATCCTATCTTAACCATTCAGCGCCTTAATTTTCTTGTAAATAATTATCAAACAATTATATTTTATTTTGTATTACATTATGAAAACCTCTTAATCATTTTGCACTAAACCATTTAACTACTGTCAGACAAACTGATACAACCAGATCATTAATAAGACAAAAAAAAAGAGAATTTGATCAGAGTGTCATTTGGACCGCTTATTTTTAGATTTATTTGTATAAAACTTAATTTATTAAAAAATATATTTTTAACAAATTTATATATTTATGATGAAATGGACGTATCTTTAAGTTGATCACGACTTCCATGGTCAAATAAGAATTGCCATGCTATATATTTTCTAGAGTAAATTACAAATTTAGTCCTTGTAGTTTGTAAAAAAAATGCTTTTAGTCCTTGCAATTTTCAAATTACAAAATAATCATCATGGTTTGTAAAAACGTTCGAATTTGAACCATTCATTTGTAAAAACGTTCGAATTTGATCCTTGTGGGATTTTCTTACGTAAAAGACAAAAAAATTATAAGATATCAAACATGTTATTCTTTTGACGGTTGTTAGAAAAAGGAGACCAAATCAAGACTTTTTTGCAAACCATGATGTTCGTCTTGTAATTTCAAACTACAGGGATGAAACGTGTTACTTTTGAAAAACCATAGGGACCAATTTTATCGGTAATCAAAGTAAAAATTAAGCAGAAAATATCTTCTTGATAAAATTGGAAAATGAAAAATAATTGTTTGGATAAGAATACAAAAACATTTTATTTTTTAAAAGAATAATTATTATTTAAATATCTTTTAATTAAAAGAAAAACAAATAAAAACATATAAATCAAAACTAATACTCAGAAAAAAATATATATCAAAGAATTTTTGTTTTAACGTTACAAAAAGCTTAAAGACTCTTTGACAATTGCTGAATGGTTTAGTACAAAATAATTAAGTGGCCAGACTGATTAAGAGGCTCTCATGATATAGTGCAAAATGAAATGTAATTGTTTGTTAATTGTTTACAATGAAATTAGGGCGTTGAATGGTTAAGGGAAGATCATGATACAAAATCATTCAGATAATTTTTTTATTAACCTAGATATCTAACCGGCTATGCAAGCCGACTAATCCCAGAACGACCACCTGTTTTGCAAATTTTTATTCCTCCTTGCATTTTTATTCAGAGGATTTTATAATCATTAAGAGACAAACTTCTTTTTTGCCAAACAAGATTCAACTCTTAACGATTTAGAGACTGCCTCTTAACGAAACTATTAAGAGATAAACAAACAACCCCTTATTATTTTTGAAAATAAAGAAATAATTTGGTAATTTTTTGAAAAACGTTATTTTGAACGGGCAAAGTCTTTTTTGTCAAATTCAAGAAAACGATGCTTTTTCTTGTTAGAAAATGTTGACCCTAAATAAGCGTTTGATAAATATTCGAGCAAACATTGATCAATTTAAGATATTTACGTCTCAAGGAGAAATATATCTATACTATCTTATAATACATTTGGCTAAAACTCTTAATCTCTTAAACTCTTAAACTCTTAAAAACAACTTCTATTGCTTTAAGTACAACACCCATATCCCTAAACCCAAACCCATCTTATCGCCAACCTTTTAAGTAAGCATATCCCTAAACCCAATCCCATTTTATCGCATCCCTAATCTAAACCCAATCCCATTTTATCGCCATCCCTAAAACAAATTCGATTTTCAAACAGATTCTGATAGAGATTTCGATTTCTATCTTATCCCTAAACCCAATTCGACTTTCTCGCCATCCCTAACCTCCGATTGATATTTATAAGGATGAGATCTGTTTGCAGTTCGAGAATTTGTATACGGTAAGGCAACGATGTTGTTCATTCTTTTCAATTTCAAACAACTTGAACCAGATCCATTATTGAGATCTAGGATTAGAAGAGCCGATTCACGCTGTTGAAATCAGCACTGCTTATCAAGGTATTGATTTGTTCTATCGATCTCTGCTTTATATGATTTCAATGTTAGGGTTTTCTACATTCTTCTCCAGATTTGATTATTCATCGCATGTTCCTGAATTGATTTCCCAGGACCCCTGTTCTTATCTAACGCCTGAATCCCTGTTATTATTTGACGCCTGAATCCATTGTTAGGCTTCTCGATTAACGGTTATTCCATCCTTTTGCTCTTCCAGCAATCTTTTTGCTATGTTATTCTTCTGTAGTTGGTGGAGAGTTTTTATCCTTGCTTTTTAGTTGTGTTTAATCCTTGATTTCCTCAGAAAAATAGTTCCCCATTCTAAGGTACTTGCTCTTTTTATTTATCGATGTTTGTTTGTTTAATTTGTAATCTGAATCAGGTAAGAATATGATTGTAATTTTTAGGATAATGAGAAACTGGGATTGGTATAAGCAAGGTGGTCATTTRTAAACAGGGATGAGAATCTTTTAACAAGATTGAAATTTTTTGGATTCAATGGGACTGCCGGAGTGTGAAGGATTATTACTTTGGAGGATTGTGGAGGATGGTTGGAGAGGATGASAGTGGAGGACATGGATATTGCTGTTAGAGCCCATCTTCATGGATGGAAGATGATATTTCTAAATGATGTTGTGGTACTTGAAAAAGATTTGGCTCATCAAGATTATAAGCTTGAAGTACAACTCTATCAAGCACAAGTCTTAGCCTCATCATATAGATAACACCACTCCTCTTATCCTCTTACTCAAGTCCATATGACGATTCAAGCACAAGTCGAGACGACGATTCAGGCTCCAAGGCGACGATTCAGGCTCCAAGGCAACGATTCAGTCCCCAAGGCACAATTCAGGCGATGATTCAGGCCCCAAGGCACGATTCAGGCCCCTAGGGTTCATAAAAGATCGATCCTCTCATTCCTCATGCTCCTCTCGCTCCTCTCGAAGATTCCACACTCGATTCATCGTCGCCTTTCCCRATTCCATTCGAGGTAATTGTTTTTCCTCTCATACAGTTGTTCATCATCCTCCCCTCTTCGAGTCCCATGATGCTTTTAGCATATACGATCGATTTCATGCTCATCGATTTCTTGATCTGTCATTGAGATCAATTTTTAGTTTAGGGTTTTACTTTTTTGTTTGGTCGATTTAGGATCTGAAGGATTATCAAGATGGAGACAGGATCAACTCAAAAAGGTTTGTGATTCACCATCTTTAATACACGAACATGCTTCCTGCATCAACTATAGATAACAGTTGTTCATCATCCYCGCCTCTTCGAGTCCCATGATGCTTTTAGCATATACAATCGATTTCATGGTCATCGATTTCTTGATCTGTCATTGAGGTCAATTTTTAGTTTAGGGTTTTACTTTTTTGTTTGGTCGATTTAGGATCTAAAGGATTATCAAGATGGAGACAGGATCAACTCAAAAAGGTTTGTGATTCACCATTTTTAATACACGAACATGCTTCCTGCATCAACTGTTAGTTTTTGTCCATCGAGAGGATAAATAGTGGGATCAATAAACATATGCATCATCATAGAGAGAGAATTTCTATACAGAAACATCAATGAACGCATAAAAATAAGAAACACAAGAATTACACCTCCTTTCGAAGACGTATACAACTTTGCCTGTTCTCAATCTTGTGAAGTTTGGTGGGGCTTGTCAGAGCAATTGATGTTTGTAGATATAACAGAACAAACATAAGCTTGATAATCTTTGTTTCTGTATTTGGATGGGGATTGGAGAATTAGAAAACTTAAGAGCTCCAGTTTCTTGCATGTCACCAGTTTGCAATAAATAGAAATTAACAGCTTGTCATGCATTTAAAAYGAATTTAAACATCTAGACCACCCACCATGAATATTGGGGCTCTTTTGTTTTACTTCACTTGTAGATAAATGGTATTATAAGATAATGGTACTGGTATCATAAATCTTTTTTGTTATGTATTATATCAAGGTTAATATGCTAAGTCAAAAGTTTAAATGAGCAACAGAATATAAGAAAAAAGTATAGAGGACATGAATTAATTGGAACAGTATCCTGACTTAATTTTAAGGTTTCCTTTTTCCTATTTGTACACTCTGTTATTGGACGTCAATGATTTTATTTTTCAATTAATTTTTGTGAAAATGTGTGGTTTCTTTTGTTCTATATTTCTCAGCTTTTGAATCCTCTTTTCTGTCAGGGTATGACTTGTGGAGGATGTGCTGCAAGTGTCAAAAGAATTTTGCCAAGTAAGTACTTCTACATGCCTTGCATGTTTATAATTTGGTGTATGTGTGCTTTAGCAACCTAGATAAGTGTTCTTTCAGACTTAAAATGAAAGGGGTTGTTTTATTCATGCCTACACTAACRTGCATCAAGGCTCAAGTTATTCTTTGTCTATTGGTGATGTGTGTTCGATACCTACTGCACTTGCAATAGGCATAACSAAGAACCATATCGCAACTTCCTAATGAATAAATTTTAATGAAAGTTGTTGTCCGACCTTTTCATCCWAAACTTAYTAAATCCCAGCATATATGTCCCATCGACTAAGACACTGGACTCCAAGAACCATATTGCAACTTCCTAATGAAATCAACATCATATCAGTCTTCAACATTTTTCTTGGCATTACCTGTACAAAGTTCTTGCATACAAACAAACAATCGAAGTGATTACCATTTGTCATTGTTGTCGCTTGTAGTAGAATAGCCTCTAAATATGAACCCAACTTCTTAGTCAACACCAAATCCAAGAAGTTATGGGTACTTTCAAAATCTATCAGTATCTTTTGAGGTTACCCTTTGACAATTCATTTAACACATTGTATGGAAGTGTTGATTTCCTAAAAGAGCATTTACTGAAATACAAGGGTCTKGATCTTCTTGTTCCATTTCCATTCTGATGCAATCATATTCTTCTTCCTCACTCAGAATTTCATTTATAAACAATTGTTGCTCTTTRAATCGACACTTGTGTTGTCTGTCATATGGTTGATCACAGTAATAAGATAGACCCTTTGTTATTTCCTCGACTCTCACATCTATTGGAATGTATTTGAAGTTCTTAGTGGTCTTTGGATTAGACTTTGCTAAGGTAAGTGGCATTGGCTTCATTGGAGGGAGGGATGGCAATAGAGGTGGCTTATTATAATTAGTAGCAACCATGAATACTGCTTGTAAAGGTTTTGGTGAAAATACAATGGGCTTATTCTATTTTGGATCTGCATTAATAAACCTTAGAGATCCTTCCTGCAACCTTGCAATTTTTTTAGTCCGTGCTACTGAAGTGGGTTTAAAAGCCTTTACAAATGGCTTAACAGTCGACTTTAAACACACTCCACCTTTTCAGTCATGTGATTTTAACCGGAAAGACTATTTCCTATTGGTTTTCATGTTTGCCCTTGAAAGTTTTATATCATTTGCAAAGTTTATGGTATATTTGAATTTTTTTTTGGTAATAATGTTCATTTTGTATCTGCTAGATCTTGTAAAATCTAGCTTTATTCTCGGTTAAGCTAATACAAATATTTGGTTCATATTTTTTGGTATTGTTTCAGGACTCTTAGGAAATTGTATAATGTGGATCCAAATGACTACATGTTMTGGGATGAGGATCTTCGGGAGCTCTCTTCTCCCGGAAAAATGGCAATTTTTTCTACATGTGAATGATGGAAGGTATACAACAAAGACAATGAAGAAGGCATAAGTGATTAGTCTTCAAAAAAGTATGATGATAGGGTTGAAGTAAGTCTGATTTTGAGTTCGGTTTTGAACGATGTATGTGAGTGTAAATTTAGGTCTCATTCGAAAGAGTACTCAATATATTGGATGGACACATACTTTCTGTAAAATAGGTTTTGTGTGTAAATTTGTAATTTTTCTATAAAATAGGTTATGTGTATAATTTTGGATGGACCCATTCTTTCTGTAAATTAGGTTATGTTACCCAAAAAATTTATTTAAAACATYTTTTTGTTCTAAAAAAGACTTTGTYATTATAGACTTTMCATATGAAGATTTGTTCTATTTTTATAGGATGATTGCAAAAGCTACCAACACCACCACCTATGTTTTGGATGGATGGTTATTTGAATCTAATATAGGTACAACTGTAGCAGACTTTATAACATCTTGAAAAGATTTGATATTTTGAAATTTAAAACATTTTATATTCCGCTGCATTGCGCGGGTACACAACTAGTATATATATGTAAAAAACATTAATCAGATAAAGTTGGGTATACTTTTTATTTACTTTTGTGAATTGGAATATATTCTAATTCTTGTGTTCTTCACCATCCTAAGTTCCAATTAATATTTATGAATATCAAATAAAATGATATGTTTTATTGGCTCTCATCGATCGGGACTCGGTTGTTTATGAACATTAGATAAATGAATCGAACAGAATAATCTAACACAGCTTACGTGCATATGTTGTTGAGGTTGTTTATAAGATGCCGAACCTTTCTGTTACGGCTCTCATCCCTTTTTTTTTATTAACTTGGATATTCAACCCGGTATGCGAGCGAACTAATCCTAGGATGACCACATGTTTTGCAGATAGCTCATAGTCACCGCATTTGAATCTCCGTGGCCACAAGGGGATTTTTATTCCTCCTTAGATTTGAACCTGGGACCTCCTGGCACTTTTGATCTTTGGAGTCAAGCTCAAACCAATCAGGCATCGCCCTTGTGGTTATCCCTTTTCTTTTTCCTTATTAGGTGATATAGCAATAACTGTTACCTTTGATGCATTTAAGCGGCGTATGTTTGACGGATTGTGTTTGAGGGATTTTGATTTTGTGAAGGGTTTTGAATCTTTGATATGTTTGGTTTGTAGGATTTGAAATGAAATTGAATTTTATTGTTTTTAGATAATTTATAAAACAAAATATAAATAATTGTAAAATTAATTTAAATTACCTTTTCTTAATTAAGATGACGTTTGTTTTTTAAGAGGTGTTGAAGTCTGAAATCTGATTTCACTTCTGATTTATAAGAGGTGGTCCTGAAGTCTGAAATCTGGATCAGTAAGATTGTTTGTTTTTACATCTGAAGTCTGAATTAGTCAAACCAGTGCAAAAATATAATAGTTTTTGCTAACAAATCTATTCCAGCGTCCAAAATATGAACCATTCGATAGATGGCGGATTAGGATTAAGAGGTATTAAGGGATACATTTACCACTTAAAATCTCAGAGGATATTTAGAGCTTTTAAGCTCTAATTTTAGATATAAAACAAATTATCTTAATACCCAAAGTCTGAATGAATCAGACTTCAGAGATATTAAGAGGTAATTTTGAAAAAACAAATAAGCCCTAAGTGTTATAAAACACATGTTTTTAATATGTTTTAAAACGTTACTTCAAACAAAATCACAAGAAATTTCGTGAAATAACAACTACCCCATCGGAGTTTTAAATCAAATGTTTGTAAGATTTCACTGAAATTCTGGGATTTCAATTTCGGACAATTCTGGACTTTCCTTTAAACAAAACGTAGGCTCGACAACTTCCGCAAACCAAATGGGCTCTTAAGGGTGCGTTTGGTATGCAGATTATATGGGTCAGGACGGGACAAAAAAAAAAATAGTCCCATGTTTGGCATGTCATGGACAAAAAAAACATGGGACAAGGTGAGACTATTTTTAATTTTAGTGAGACAAATCTTGATATTTCTTGTTCCACCAAAAAAGGTGGAACAACATGAGACTAAAGTTAATACGACAATATTTTGATTGATTTTTTGTCATTTTACAATCATTATATGATATAAAATAACATTGAACAATATTTAGGGGTAATATGGTTATTTTAATAGTTTTGTCCTGTCATGTCCTAGTCGTACCAAACATAGGACAGACAATTAGTCTTGTCCCGTCCCGTCCTGTCCCATCCCGTCATGTCCCATCTAGTCTGCGTACCAAACACTACCTAAAGTATTTGTTTAATGTAACATGCATGGTATCTGATCATAGTTCCAAATCTTAGAATTGCGATAGTAATACTGAAACTATATATCTATACACTCCTAATATCTGAAATGCAAAGTTCAGTATTCAGAAACATTTCATACAACATGAAAAGCAATATTTCAATTATTTGATTATAAGTACTCTGAAAAACGTATACCGTTTATATGTTTATCAAGTACACCTTATATTTATTTTCCTTAACTACTACCAACGATTCAGTGAATTAGAGATGCAAAAATGAGTCTAAATCCCACATCGGGCCCGGGCCCGGGCCCAGGAATTATAACGAGTCCGATTAAGTTTGATATGTCTAAATATGCTTTGGAAGTTCAAAGTATAGATGCACAATGTTCGTGATTTTTCGGTATGTGTCTGGGCTTTGGGTGTAAACTTAGGACTTGGGCCGGTTCATATCGGATTGTTACAGACTTATTTTTTAAACTCTATCGGGCTTTTTAGGCATGACTTGGGCTTCGAGCTCTTTGTACATCTATATTTCAAATAAAGGAATACGTTGCAACTCACAAGTTGAGATGTCAAACACGATTCGTCCTAGGACCCACTAGGACCGATTATAGTCTGATGGTCCTGAACTGATTGTGAGGTTTTCGGAAAAATGAGACCCGTCCTGGGACTAGTTGTACACAAGGACCAATTTTTTTCTATGTAAATTTATTAAACATTTTTATAAACTGTAGTACAAGTTTTTTTAAGTAAATGTAGCATTTAATGTGATTTCAATGCTCAATTTAAAATCAGTTATAAAAAAATCGTATAATATTTTTGTATAGGAACAATTAACATTCAATTTATTTTAAAAATCGGGACCGATTTGAAACTGATTATGAAGGACGGGAACTGACTCACGGGCCTAAGATCAGTCTTAGTATTTTTGTTTTCCAAAATCAGAAATGGCCAACCCAAATACGAGCTGGTTTCTTCAGACAGAGACCCATTTTGGGACTAACCTGACCCAACCCAGATCGAGACCCTTTTCTTGTAACCATTTTTGGTTAACATGATTTGTCGGTGGTTGTTTTTCTAAAAAAGCAATCACTCATTTCCAAAATAAATGTCCACAAAGAAAAAGTACATAGTTTTAGAAATACGTAATTATTACATTTTTAATTAACAAAAGAATAAATTTACCCTTAATTATACTGACATAAATTTTCTCCATCTCATAATTAATGGTAACATGAAAAACTAGACATTTAGTTTTCAAAGTGAACACTTATTTTGGAACAAACTAAAATAATAAAGTAAACACTCAGGGGTTGTTTACGAAACCTTACCAGGTAAGCGCTTATTAGGTCATTTACCGTACCAGATAAACATGACAAAAACCGAGAATCATACCGGTTAGAACGATTGTAGCCACAACCCATGTGGTAAAATTCTAGATGTACACAACAATTGTGACCACTGAGTTTATCAGGACTAATCTTCAGCAGTTACAAATTTACTGGGATCAGACCAGGCTTACCCTGTGACACCATTCTAAAAAAAAGAACGATGATAAATATGAAGAGTCTTACCTTGTAAATGAGGGTGACGACTCTTATCCAGTAAGCATTACTGGATAAATTGTTGCATACGATACTATTTTGATGGATTGTAATCTTACCTGATAATGTAAGTTAGAGTATTAACTTTTACCAGTAAATGCTTACCCGTAAACGACCAGGAAGGGGGTGTAAAATTCTAAAATAAAAGGGGTAAAATTGGAAATTAATATTTGATCCATCCCAACGACCCAATCCCCCTTTCTTCCTAACCTATATCAATTTAACAAGCGCTGCTCTCGTGTGTTTTCTAGGGTTAGGGTTAAAGCTTTTCGTTCTTCAAACAAACAAACAATGGAGGAGATTACAGAGGCTGTTCAGAACATAAGCATCACAAACGATTCTCACAAGAAGAACCGCATTCAAGTTTCCAACACTAAAAAGCCCCTTTTCTTCTATGTTAATCTCGCTAAGGTAAGAAAAATGCATATTTGGTTTTTGTTCTTCCTGATCTAAGAAATTACGTGTTTGGAGATAATTTGATGGTGTTTAATTGCAGAGGTATATGCAGCAGCATAATGAGGTCGAGCTTTCTGCCCTTGGGATGGGTAATTTTTCTTATATAAATCTTCGCTCGTAACTTCTATTCGTGTTATTTCGTAACATTAATGCAATGAACGATTTCTCTGCTCTTACTGTGTGTCTGTCTGTACATATCCATTCGCGATGAATGATGCAGGAGAAAACGATAATTGATTTTTGCAAATTTGATTGTTTATTGTGTTTTGGGCTGTATAGCTTTTTTTGTTCAATTTTATTAAGAGATATGTATTATTTTGTTAAGTAATTGCATATTCTGAATGCTGGAAAGCTCTAGGTTAACAGATTATTTTCTGAATCATGAAGGCTGTGCTTTGTAAGGATGGTGGTTTAGTAAGTTAGATTTATTTATCCTTCTTATCATTGACTGATTATGTATCTTCTGGAGTAAATGGTTTCTCTCTGTTGATAAGATGATTGAGGCAGCCATTCTGCGAAAATATTTGGGGATTTATGTATATGTTTATTCCCTGCTTGGTTTCCATTAGGATTTATCTGTTTAAATTTGCATGGAAAGTGTTCATTATTATCTTGTATGAATATTTTGTGTTTTGGTTCGGTCACTTGATCAATAAACAGAGTCTTCTTTGGTACAATCTAAGGAGCCCCTTGGTTGGAGGAAAAGAGCAGACTAATCAGTAATGTTCCTGTTTTATGCTGTCATGTCCTCTAACCGAAGTAACTAGCGTTGGATATTAAATGAATCAGAGGGCTTGCTTGTTCTTATATTTGAGAAGTAATAAAATATTTATATGCAGCAAATGCTTACGCATACTCCTCACCTTTGGTGAGGTTTGAACTCTTCCTTCTGGGAGGCTGAGCTCTACCGGTAGCCCAGGTACTGTTGGGCCAATGACTCTTTGGTCAGAGGGTTTGTCTTACACACAATTGACTAGACATGACTACATGAATTTACTTTTGTTTGTAAACCCCTCTGGTTTCTGCTGCATGTCTTGCAACAAAAGATATGGTTACACTACTGTACTGTGAATGATGGTTGGGACTTGGGAATTTGTCTTTATGTTAGTCATTTTCATCTCTTTTTATCTCCACTTGTTGTCTTCATGCAAATATGCACATAGACATACGTCTGTCTTAGAATCATGACCATGAGGTTAGTTGGTGTGCATAGTTAAGTACATATGATGAAAAGCGTGAATTAGAGTGTTTGGGCATTGATTCTGAAGGTGACTAACATGAAAAGCATTAGAGGTGCGACATAACCATCTTCAGACTATTAACACAGGATATAACCCCATCTTTAAATAATTTTCTAATGATAAGATGAAATAACATTGATATTTCTGTTGCACCTCTTGTTACTTGCCTGTTTATACACATTGTCAAAGTTGAAGTACCAAAAAATTGAGCCATGGACCACCAAATTGACCCATATAATCTTGCAGCTTTGTATTATTCATGGTTCAAGCCTTGAACTGATTCACTTTTTCTCTCCCCTTAAAAAATATTTCAGTTTCCTACAACAAATGTTTTGGAATAGAAGGCTTGTGGTAGTTCTTTATAGATTGGAAATTCTTGTACTTGTTTCTTTACCTATTGGCTACTTCCCAAACGGTTGACTACTTGTGTTCATGGTGAAAAAGTTTGTTGGCACCATCAGTTTTATGTCATTAATTGCTGATTTGTGGCTATCATTGTGCTTTCTAGCTATGTTTCTTTTCTTAAATGCAAGCCAGGGGTCTTCTAGGAAATATGGCCTGCCTACATCCCCCCCCCGGGGGGGGGGGGGGGGGGGGGGGCGGCCTTTGAGTGGAATAGAATGGGTCTGTTTGGTCTGGTTTTAATCTTCTGTCATCAATTCATTATTGATTGATAAACAATTAGTTGCCAAAGACTCATGGAATTGATTAGACAGCAATCAAATGAATGCTACTAATGTCTTATAGACGGCCCTTTCAGTTTTATGATTCATAAAGGTGTAGCTAAACTACATATTTTGATATGCATGAGTTATTTTTGTTATTCCTGCAGCAATTGCCACAGTTGTCACAATTGCTGAAATTCTCAAGAACAGTGGATTCGCCATCGAGAAGAGTAAGGATGTTTATGACTGTTCTTTGTGAATGTGCTCTCTATCAGTGTTGCACATGTGAATACTATGTATTCTTTTTTGTTAACGATGATTAGAAAACCACTGCAGAGATTATGACATCTACTGTTGACATGAAAGATGAATCTAGAGGACGACCCATCCAAAAAGCCAAGGTGAGTTGGTATTTTGACGCTTAGATGGTTTCTATCATGTTAGACATGCTATACAACAAGATACAGTAGGATTCCATAAGTTTTCTGCATTTCTTTTGATATATATAGGGGGAGAGGATTAAATAAAAACCACAAATGTTACAAAAGCATGAGAACCAATCCCTACCATTTCAATGAGTTTCATTTTAAGTTAGGATTCACATATGAGCCAGCTTTCAAATGCTGTTTCACATATGGAGCCATACATATGAAATTGTTTCATATATGAGACGTTTAGGATTGTTTTGCATGTGAAAAAAGAACATGTAACATGTGAAACAATTTGAATCTTAGCTGAAACTTGTTAAATGGTTCGGATCGGTCCTCGTAGGTTTGTCCAAACTCGTTAACCATCCTGCTCTGCAACTTTTGTCCAATGCCGCGCATTTTATCGTCAAGCGAGGTGTTATTTTTGCAATAACGAGTGTTTGCGACAAAGAAGCCAAGTGTGATGGTCCGAAAAGCTAATCTAGACTTAACCACAAGGGTGGTGCCTGATTGGTTTGAGCTTGGCTCCAAAGATCAAAAATACTAGGAGGTCCTAGGTTCAAATCCAAGGAGGAATAAAAATCCCCTTGTGGCCACGGAGGTTCAAATACGGTGACTCCGGGCTATATGCAAAGTAGATGGTCGCCCTGGCCTCTACCTTGAAAGAGTATTGATAGATAGGAAATTGTTGCTTAAATGAAATTGTGTTAAATTTTGATGTATAAAGTCATATAACATTTATGAGTTGGTTGTTATTTAGATCGAGATATTACTCGGGAAGACTGATAAATTTGATGAACTGATGGCTGCGGCTGAGGAGGAAAGGGAGCTTGCGAATGGTGAAGAGCAGAGGTAAGAAAGAGGGTATCGTGGTCCCTCGGGAACAGTTATTTTAGACGTCGTTTTCGTTTGGTGTTTTGTTTCATAATGAATCTAATCTGGTAGCAAATGCTTGTTAGAGATGTCATATTAGCATAATCCTGTTCTTTGATTTCATTATGTTTCTTTCAAGGTTTTGGTGTTCATAAATCCACAAATCTTAATGACTCCAAAACACATGCATTTCAACAATAAAACATGTTTAGATTGTGAAATTCAAATGAAAATGGTAAAAATTGCTGAAAAATGTGAAAAATATGTCAACTATTGGGCTTAAACCCCGCTTTTAATCGAAAATTACGAAGGCTCCGTTTGGTTTGTAGGATTCGATAGGGTTTGGAATACAACTCAATGTTTGATTTGAGGGATTAAATGGATTTGAAATCCGACAAACATGGGATTTAGAAATCCAACAAACATGGGTGGTCGGTGTTTTGCGGAATTTCGTAGGATTTGTTTGTAATGATGTTTTAAAATATGTTAAAAACACTTGTTTTTTAATAATTAATTGATAAAAAGACAATGTAATTGTTTTTATTATTATTTATAATTTGTTTTTATAAATTATATATAAAGAATCGAATTCAATTCTATTATATATCCTACAAACCAAACACATCAAAGATTCTAAATCCAAATCTTTTTACGAAATTCAATTACTAAACATTCTGTCAAACCTAATAGGTGTTTTAAAGGTCTGTTTGGTTTGCAGGAATATAATGAAATTGGGGCGGTTTAGATTTCAAATCTATTCCAATCCCGTATTTTGTATGCATGATTCTTTGGATTTGAAATCTTAGGATTCTATTGAAATTTCATAAACATAGGATTTTAAAATCCTTCTGGGTGGTTGGGATTTTACGAGATTTCGTATGATTTGTATATAATAATGTTTTAAAATATGTTAAAAACATTTATTTTTTAATAATTCATTAATAAACATGTAATTTAATTATTTTTATAATTTGTTTTTATAAAAAATAGAATTTCATTTCATTCCAAATCCTATTAAACCAAACACACCAAAAACATTCTAAATTCTTCCAATTCCAAATCTTTCAAAATCATCCCATCAAACAAAACGTCCCCTAAGAATTTGTTTGGTTTGTAGGATTTGGTGGGATTTGATAGGATTTAAAATTGAACTCTGTTCTAAACCTTAGTATGATTTAAAAAAAAAGCTTGGATTTAAAACCCGAGATTTTAATTAAATCCAATGACCGACGGTTTTAGAAATCCCAAATCCCATGGATTTCAATTGTTTCTGTTGAATTTCAACCCCGACTCTTTTATAAAATCTTCACTAATTTCTCCATTGTCTCTAAGCAATAAAATTATTTATAAAACAAACAGATATTTATAAAAATTTAAATTCCATAAACTAAACAAGATTTATAAAAAAGGGAATTCAATTGTATTTCGGATCGAACAAACCAAACACACTAAATTCATCCATGACAGGAAAACAAATCTTATCATCTTTAATTCGACAGGTATAATCTTTATATGTTTTTTTTTTTTTTTTTTGTTTTGCATTTTCAACCTTTTTACTGTATTCATTTAAAAACTATGCTTTCAAACTTTAGAGGATGTGTCCAATACCAAAAAAAAAAAAATTAGGGTGTGTTTGGTGCCTAGACAAGACAGAATAGAATAGAACAGAACAGTACGAGACATGACATGATAGAACAACTGTTTAGCGTTTGGTAAGATAAAGCTGGATAGAACAAAACAAGTAAAATGACCAATTTATCCCTGATGAGTTATTATAATTAATTTATGTAATTTGTTAAATTATAATAGAATAATTATTTTTTATAACAAAATATATCATTTAAAGTTTTCGTCAAAACAATTAAAATGACACCAAATAAAAAATTTATGTAGTTTTCTATTTTTATTTTTATCTTTTTTCTACATTATTTTTCATTATTAATATATAATAAATTACATAAATTAATAAAAATATAAAAACCGTATAAAAATAATATTTTGAGGAGAGTAAAATGAAAGTTTAAGAAACATAAAATACAATAAATAAAATTTAAAGAATGAATAAAATGTAAAAAAAGAGACCTATTTGATGTTTTAGAAGAGAATTAAGTTTTATTTTGAGGTTATATTGATAAAATATAAGTATGTTCCATCTTGTTCCACCCTGTTCCATGGGGTAGGGATGGAATATGCTTGTTCCACTTTGTTTCACTCTGTTCCTGTCTGTTCTACATAAAATTCATGTCAAACATGAGACAAAGATCTCTGTCCTGTCCAGGGTACCAAACGCCCCTTAATGAACTCAAAAAGATAACAACCATATGGGTGGTGCCTGACTGGTTTAAGCTTGTGCTGCAAAGGTCAAAGGTCTCATATTCAAATCCTAGAAGGAATAAAAATCCCCTTGTGGCCATGAAGATTCAAATGCATTAACTCCATGCTGCCCGCAAAGCAGGTGGTCGTCCTGGAATTAGTCGACCCGCATAGCAGATTAAATAGGTTAATAAAAAAAAAACAACTAAAATCACAACTCTTTTTTCTCTCTTTCAAATTGAGCTAAGTTGCATAAACCGGAAGCAAATCCTACCATCATAATGCCCTAAAAATCTTGTCTAACCACAAAATCATCAAAAATACTTTATTCTCGTTCAAAAACGACCAACGAAAATCCGAGCAAAAATACCCTCGACGTTCCCCTCGGGGCCCGTTCTCGTTCCTACGGTTCATCGTCTTCCTTCTCGACAAGTATCTTCTTGCACGCTTCATAGCACATGAACGAAATCCCCGCAGCCGGCACTATCTTTATACAACTCGGCCCCAAACCTTTGTACAACCCTCCGACGCCTTCCTTCTCGAGAATGCTTAAAAGTGCGTGTAACATGTTATCGTAGACTCTTCCGTTCACCGCACCCGCTTGCATGTGTTTCCGAGCCACCTCGAGCGGGAAAGTCGCGCTGCTCGAGATCGCACCGGCCGCCGACCCGATTAGGAGCGTTGCAATGTTTCCGATTTCATCATCTTTCGAGAATTTCTTGTAGGCTTTGCGTAATGTGTCGTACGCAAAATAGTTTGTAGCGGCATAAGGGACGACGCCAATTAGGCTCGGTGTGAGGCCACGGTAGAGTTCGGCAGGGCCCTCGTCTTTCACGATCTTGATAAAAGCATCTACGAGATTCTTGTACACACCCCTCTGGATAAAACACGGTTATATGAGTAACTTATCATTTTGAAATAAGAACAAAGAATGCTATATGTAATTGCAGATTTGAAATCATTTGAAATGATGAGAGTCAATGGTACCTGAACCGTAAGTCGGGTTTTGAGCAACTCAAGAGGGTACGTGCATATAGTCGAGCTAATTCCAGCAACGGCGCCAGCAATCAATGACTCGGGTATACGAAGTTTTGCTTGTTCTCCAGGCTTCGGAGCCAAATTCTTCTTCACCGTATCATAAGCAAATAACTGCGGAAACACGACATTATATATTTCATGTGGCTATAAGCAAAATATATATATCCGTCACAAATAAGTGTCCACATTTGTAATTTAGTTCGTCCCAAAATAATGGTCTGTTTGTTGGCAGCTTAATGAGCTTAGTATGACTCGAAACTTATTCAGTAAGCTATACATGACTGTTTGGTACTGGCTTAACGATATAAAAAGCTACTTATTCAGTAAGCTTTCTGGAGGAGGCTTTATCCAGAAAGCCAAGTTTTTTCTAGACCCGCCCCTCCTAATTAAAGAAAAACAGGCTTCTTCCATCTATGAACAAACTCTCCCAAACAAAAACTTTCCAATCAATACAGATAGCTTTATCCATACAGAACTTAATGAAAAACCAACCAAACAGTCCCTAATTCAAATTTCTATACTTGCATTAAACTGAAATCTTGCAAGTATGTGATGGAAGGTGAGTGTGTGATCTTGTGGGCATTTGCTTGTGGATGATCAAACTTCACATTTCAGCTAGTTTCATGTCCTTATAGAATCCTTCAAAATCGCATTTTTAGAAGCATAAACCAAAGAAATATAGTATCAGAAAACAACCCGAATCATATCTTCCCACAAGATTATGAAAACAATAGTTAGATATAAGATATGTATGTATACGCAACGGTTTTTGATTCCACAAGAGCTTTTCTTGCACCTCAATTGCCTTCAAAATGGCATAATTGGAATCACAAACCGAAGAAAGAGTATCAGAAAACAACCCAAATCATATCTTCCCACAAGATTATCGACAAAACAGTTAGCTACATAAGATATGTATGCATATGCAACACTTTTATAGCAAAACTTGATTCCCAAAGGTAGTTTTCTTGTACCTCAATTGCCTTGCTAGGGGCGACGCGAATGACGTTGACGAAATTGCCCCTAAAAAGCCCGGTCCAACCTTCAGTCTGCATAATATCTTGGAAAACCTCGATCGTAGAATGCCCACAACTTCCTACCATCAAATGAGTCCTTATAGTCTCCAATGGAGCAACCGAAGTTCTCGATACAGCCCCCGCTATCGCCCCACTGATCAACCGCCTTAACGATGGATTCCCAATCTTGATTTTCAATTTCCCCCCACCCTTCTTCTTCTTCTTCTTCTTCAACCCCCCTACCCACTCCTCCCCTGCCTCCTCCTCCATTTCTGGAACCTCAAGAACCCTAAAACTTGATTCAGGTGCCGAAACAAATTTCGATGAAAACGGAAATTTCATATCACCACCACCATCATTAGTACCTGAATTTTTAGAATTAGGGGAAACTCCACCAAAACCCCCTTTGCCCATTTGTCCAACACTTGCAAATAAACCCCCAGATTGTGGAAGATGATCATCTCTAGGACACCAAAGAAACCCGATTCCAGAATTTGGAAATAACCCATCTCCATTTTTATCCGATAATCTTCTTGTATCCATTCAAATAACACCACCGAGAGATTATAAGAAAACTCAAATCGAAAGTCCCTTTTCTACATACAAAACAAAAATAAGATCAACATAAAATGGCGTTTGCCCTAAAAACCAATGTAATAGCAAGACGGATTCAACGCATTAAATTCGATGAACAAAAAGAGGCGAAAATGGCGATAAAAACGAGGAAGAAAAAGGGATTCTGAGTAGGGTTTTTTAAATGAAAAAAAGAGTAATTACCAGGTGAGTTCTTCGATACCAAGAGAAATCGATCGATCGATCGATCAATTAATCAATCAATCGTCTCTAGTTTGCTGCTTCACTCACTCATCTGTTTCTGGGTGCGTGTGTGTGTGTTTCTCTCTCTAAAATCTTGGCAGAACTGCTAGAGAGAGAAAGCGATGGGGGGGTTGGTAGGGAAAATTAGAGAATTACAGTGTTCATATAAAATGACCTAATATGCATTTAGAAATAGTTTCTATATATAATTCCCCTTTTCATGGATCTAAGCATCCATTCCCAATTTTCACTACTTTATTTATTTTTATAAAAGTACTTGTCAACTTATTATAAATCAGAAGGCTTTAACTTCTTTAAAAAATCTTTGTTACCAGTATAAGTTATTTATCTAAACACTTAAAAATGTTTATTATCAGTGTCACACTGAAATAAGTCAACACGTTGTTTTTATAAGTAATCTTAAACACCTCTTAAATTTAATTAAATTATTATTTATTTTTTATATTGAATATTTCGATATTTTTGTGAGTTTATTCAAATTTGAAGAATCAAAACTCAAAATATTCAATAAGAAAAATTACATTATCTCTAACAGATACTTTATTTTGGAGATTATATCATTAATTATATTATTGAAATAATTTATACATGTAATAAAATATTATTTTCTCTAATAAACAGTTAATATTAAGGTTTTTTTATCAGTGAAAATATAATTAAAAAACTGTTCTCTCTCATGGTATATATATGTTTGGAGTTCTTCAAATTTGTAGAATTTCACTTTCTCTCTCATACTTTTTCCATTTTAGAAAATCTGTTGTAACAAAGTTTTACTCAAAATCTCTATTTTCTTCATTTTGAAGTATCTGGTTGAAGATGCTCTTACAGTCTCTCTTCTATTTACTCCATTTTGAAAAATCTGTTAAAACGAAAAGATTTACTCAAAAATCTTTAATTTCTTCATATTACAAAATCTGTTGGCGATGCTCGAAACCCTATTTCAAGCAAGTTTTTTTTTACCAGAAAAGACTGACTTTCCTTCCAATGAATATTTTTGTACAAATATATCGTCATAATCATTAATTGAATCGATATTCGAATTTTTTAACAAAATCTTGTCATAAATAATGTAACGTTTTTTTATTTATAAAATGGTCGTTAAAAAATACGTTTTCCTAAAACAAAAACACATGGTAGTTTTTTCTAACGTTTAAAGAAGGTAACTTTTTATATGGGTTTTAATAAAGATTGAATTATTGGTCAGAAACATATACGAGTTTTATTTTGAAACAACAGATGAATTATAATTATATCATTATGATATTTACTATCAAGATTTAAACTGATTATTAAGTATGCGTTTAGTGCGTGAGCAGGATTTTATAAAACCAGACAGGACAAGTTATTTATCTGGTATTTTTTATACGATTAATTATGACATCATTAATTCATTTTTATATTATATTTATAACAAGGGTTAAATTTAACTTAACTTATTGAGGATTATTTTTTACATGTAAAGTAATTTTACAATTTTGACCTTTGATAATTAGTTTTAAAATTAAATTCAAAAAAATAGTATAAAGAGAGTACACAAATTTAAAAGACATTTTGGCGCCACATAAAATGGATAAAAAATAATATTTATTATTATTATTATTATTATTATTATTATTATTATTATTATTATTATTATTATTATTATTATTATTATTATTATTATTATTGTTTTTGCCATTTTGAGATAAGGGCAAATTTGTAAAGGAACTAAAAATATTTGATGAGGGCCACGAAAATACTTCATTATCCACTCCATTTTTTTTTAATGGGATCCATGTTTTTCAATGTTAATGAGTCAATAGCATACACATCTGTATTATATTACTAGAAGGGTACTCATGTAATGCAGTAATATATATTTTGTTTTTAATTTTTCGTTTTATATTTTGAGTCTATCGATGTTATAATGCAATTTATGTGGTTTTGAGAAAAATAAAATGGTTTTGAAAATATTATAAAATGTTGAAAAAAATATGCGATATTAGTATCAAATTAACTATCTAAAAGTTATCGTTTTATGTAATTTTTTTAATTTAATTTATTATTATAATTTGATTGAAGTTTAAATATGAATTAATTTATTTTTGATTTAATAAAATATTTTTTTAAGATAATAATTAAGTATTCTGTTAAAACACAATAATTATCTTACTTATATTTTTGATATTTTATAATTAAAATAAGATGTTTATCCTCTAAGATTATGTTTATCTACAGTTAGGGACTGTTTGGCAGTTGCTGAATGATTTAGTGTATAATAGTTAAAAGGTCAGAATGGTTAAGAGGGTCAGAATGGTTAAGTGCCGAATGAAACAAGGTTGTTTGGTAATTGTTCTCTGAATGACAACAAATTACCATTTTAACCTTCTGTATGATTTAGTACTGAATAAACCAAGACGTATATCATATACCCGTCCAACCCCAGCTTTCGATCACCTTAAAGATAGATAACTTTCATCCACAATTAATAATAAGTTATCAGATTCGTTCTCAAATATCTAAGCATTCTGATTGCCAAGGGTTTACTGTAATGTCAACGAAACAGCTGTAGTAGCAACACCCATAACTATTTTTTCATCCACATTTTCCAGATATATCAGATATACTAACAAGATGAAGATAAATAAATGGAAACAGAAACATTTCCATAAACAGAAACTTCCAATCGATCCCTTCCCCACCCCCTGCTCCCCCTACAAGAAAATTAAATATGAAGTAAAAGATATACTAGTCATGGCATTTGGTGCAAGCACGACATTAACCCAAGAACAAGCCAGGGCAATTGGCAAAGAAAATGGAGACAGCAGGGAAACGACACAGCAGCAAGGGGGCTGTGGAAGGCAGAAGAAGGAACAAGGGTGGGAGGAACGATCAACACAGCAAACCCCTTTGAATCAACTTGTGGAAGGCGACACAACAACAATTCGTGGGAGGCAACAACTCATGGGAGGAGTTGAGATCGATTGGAAGGAGGAAGGTGGAAGGAGGAAGGAGGGTGGGAGGCGTGGGAAGAGGCGAGATCGATTGGAAGAAGGAAGGAGAGTGGGAGGCGTGGAACGAGCAGCGACTGTTGCCTGTTGAAGTTGGAGGAGAGGGGGCAAAAATGGAAGAAGACCCCTCTGAATCATTTAGGGGAGCCCTAAACACTAAATCGTTAAGAGCCTTTTGTAACCATTAATAGGTTTTTTTTTTTTTTTTTGCCAAACAACCCTTACATCTTATCGATTAAGAGGTTGACTCTTAATGTCACCATTAAGAGCCAAACAAACAGCCCCTTAGTTACACGAATTCAAACATGAAGCTTTAATAAGTTATACTTACACATAATTTACTTGTAATCTTGAATTTAAAGTAATATGCATCAATAAACAATACTCCATGCATAAAAAATGGGTTTTAAGAGTTTTTTGTCAAATGCTTTATAATATAGTATAGATAAAACATTTGATAAAAACTCTTAAAAACCACTTTTATGCGTAAAGTACTGTTTATTAATGCATATTACTTAAGCTCAAGATTTCAAGTAGATTGTGCGTAAGTACAATTTATTAAAGCTTCATATTTGAATTCGTGCAACTAACTGCAGATAAACATAATCAAATACAGGATAAACATCTCATTTTAAATATAAAAAATCTAAAATATAATTAGGATAATCATTGAGTTCTAACAGAATACTTAATTATTATTTTTATAAAATGTTATGTTATTAAACAAAAAATAAATTATTTCGTTATTAAACTTAAATTAGATTATAATAAAAAAAATTTAAAGAAATTACATAAAAAATGAGAACTTTTAAATAGTTGATTTGATATTAACAATGATATATTTTTTTTCAAAATTTTATGATATCTTCACGTTTATATTATATTCAAAAATAAAATCATTATTGCTTCCTTAAAAACACATAAAATCGTATTATAACATCGACACAAACAAATAATAAAATAGAATATTAAAATCGAGATGTGTCTCGCTGCATAGTCGCATATATTGAACCCATATATAGTAATTTATATTGTGATTACTTGCTTAATTCAAACTAATGTGTTTTCTATTTCAAACATTAATCTGAAACATGGTGATTTATACTTTTAGTACTCATTGATCAAAGACACGAGTGTCTTATGTCTTCAACATTAAATGACATGGTAATTCATACTGTGAATACTCGTTAAAATATTGGACCTTGTTATTTGTGATAACTGTGAAATCCAACCATTTTCATTATTTTAATGTGTATTCACACACATACACACACACACACACACATATATATATATATATGTGTGTGTGTGTGTGTGTATATGTACACACATACATACGAAAGATCGTCTAAGAACAAGAGTTAAGGTGAGAAGTGTAAGAAGAAATTTGGATCATTGATCACTTTTAATTAGTGTTGAATTAAAAGTTCATATTAAGTCCCAAAACAACCCATGAATTAACTTGGGGGATGGTATTTTCGATTGAGCTTATGAGTGATCAAAGAGTGTAGATCCCTTCTTACCCTTCTCACGATAACTACTATTCTTACTGGAAACCAATTCTATATAGGAGGTTTAAAATATAAATCATGTCATTCATACAAAACATATAAATCAATCTATTGAGATATTTATGAAAATGATAAAGTTCATTAACTATGATTTGATTATTTATAAAATATAATTAAGGTTTGTTAATTATGATCAACGTTTTATAGTAGAAAACAATCAAGATGTTTATGAAACCAAATATTCATTAAAGTAGATGGACCGTTAAAATTGGTTTGTATGAATGACATGGTTTTGTATTTGAATCTATTCTCTCACTATATACACACACACACACACACACACACACACACAGAAATGAGCGTTCAAATAAAAGTCACTCAATTTGTACAAACCGAGAAAATCTTATTCAACCAATCATAATTTTTCATTTTGTTCAATTTTTTGTAATTATGAGAGGTTGATTAACCATTTTTATTGTGGAGGGTGTTAATCATGGATATTATCATCTTTATTATTTTAATTTTAGAGAAATATATGAAACAGTTTTATTAAAATTTTATTAAATATTATATGAAAACAATTTCATAACCATATATAAAACAAATTCATCAAAAAAAGTATTATATGAAACAATTTCACAAGATTAAACAATTTCATGAAAAAATTTCATAAGATTAAACAATGAAATCGACATATGAGGATGATTTGTACGGTTTGTACAAATGAGGGTGATTTTCATTTGATCGTTCCTCTCTCTCTCTCTCTCTCTCTATATATATATATATATATACACACACACACAAATATATATATATATATATATATATATATAAAGAGAGAGAGAGAGATAATATTATTGGAACAGTAACACTATTATTATTGGAACAGTAACAATATTCTCATCTTGACAAAGACCTACTCCAGATAGGTTGAAGAGGACATTTAAGGCTAATTCTTTCTCTTCTTCAAAAAAGTACCAAAACACAGTTACATAAGCTATCACAACTCGTCTTTCCGCCCTGGTCCTGCGAAATAAGTTCAAGAACTTTTTAATTTGTGAGATATGTACGATTCAATTTAAACCATAAAAGATTTGTTTAAAAAAAATAAAATTAAATATAATAATAAAAAAAAAACTATCTTTCCTTTCCCATCTCTTCTCTCTCATTTTTTCATAACATACACGTACACACCAAAAAAAAAAAAAAAAACTAAGTGTGTGTGTGTGTGTATGTGTAGTGTGTGTTACAGAGAAAGAGAGATAAGTATGGAATTTGAATTTTCTAAAAAGATGACTTAGAGCATCTCCAACAGCTTTTCTGTAATCGAGAAAATCAATTTTTTATTCATCCCACCAATGAGGGTTGAGTTACCATCATTTTATATATATTTAAAAAAAAAGTGTATCGGAATTATAAAATTATAGAATATTTAAATAATATAATTATTGATAAAATTTCTAAAATAGAGAATATGTTGGAGTTGATTGTAATATATTTTAGATATCTTGACTTTTTAGTTTTCTATTTTACAGAAATTATAGAGAAGCTACTGGAGATGCTCTTAGGGGTTGTTTGTTTACCACTCAATAGTTTCATTTATTAATGGGATTGTTTGTTTACCTCTTAATAATTCCATTAAGAGGCAACATCTGAATCGTTAAGAGATGACTTGTTTGGTAAAAAAAAATTATGTCTCTTAATGGTTCTAAAACTCTCTGAATTATTTTGTATCTTGGACCTCCCTTAACCATTAAACGCTCTAATTTTATTGTAAACAATTATCAAACAATTACATTTCATTTTACACTATATCATGAGAGTCTCTTAATTATTTTGATCACTCAATCACTCTGCCCCAAACCATTCAACAACTGCCAAACAACCCCTTAAGAGATGAATTTTGTTTGGCAAATAAATCTATCTCTTAATGATTCTAAAACCCTCTGAATGATTTTGTATCATGTGTCTCCTTTAATCAGTAAACGCCCTAATTTCATTGTAAACAATTACCAAACAATTATATTTCATTTTGCACTATATCATGAGAGCCTCTTAATCATTCTGATCACAATCATTCTGCACCAAACCATTCAACAACTGTCAAACAACCTATTAGTGTTTATCTAATAAATATAGTTAGTTATCTCATTAATTAATCACATTGATTATCGTAAATTAAGTGGCTTATAATGGTTACCACAAATTATGGAGTTCTCAGATGAATATGCTCATATATATCGAGGGTTTCAAGCCACCGTTTAACTTTCTCGAAGTAATGGAAAAAATGTATGAGTTTTAAGATATTACAGTTCTGATCCAATATGTGCCACCGCAGGGCATCATGGCCAGAAACAACAATAAATAAACAGTAAGAGATATATATATATAGATACTTGACATCGATTTATTGTGATTCATGTAACTATATATGATTACGTCCACACTGTGACACTTTTTAAGTTCGATCCACTATGTGTGTTGTATTTCAAGAAAATCACAACTGTGTCTACGCCAAGTAGTTTACAGTAACACTCTTAATCTTCGGTTGGAAACAATACGTGGATCACTCGCTTACTAGAACTCGTAATCAAATGTTTGGCTCATGTGATTTTGATTCAAAATCGAATGAACGAGAAGATATTGAAGCTTTCAAGTGACTTATGAGATTAGGGGTATTCAGCGGTTGAAATCCGATTGATTTAAGTAGATTTGATCCTATCTGATCATTCATTGGTGTTAGATTTTGGCATCTGATCCGATCCAATCCAATTGATGATTGGATCCGTTCGGTTCTCTTCCCTGGATTGGTTATTCGTTGGATCAGATTGGATTCTTCCAATATTTTAATCCAATTTTCAACCAATTATTCACATATTTTCTTAAGTTATTAAAAACCATTGCATATAAATATCAACTAAAAAACAATATCGTAAAATGATAATATATGTATTAATTGGATAATAGTTCGATGATAATTGGGTGATTATTGGATTGAATCGGCTAGATTTTATTGGATGGTGGACTGTCATCCTAGAATAGACCGATCCAATTTGGATGTTGAAATCGTGGATCCAATTACAATTGGATGTTTGATTATGTTCGATTAATTGTAATTGGATCGGTCGGTTTAAGTTGAATCAGATGACTTTTTGTACACCTTTATATGAGGTGATGAAATTGTACTTCTTAGGGAGAGAAAGTAAGCGTACGAGTTATGTATTTTTAGAAAAATATAACATCGAAATCGACATCTATGAGAAAACAGATCGCAAGTATCATCTTTTCTTTTACTGAAGTATGGTGATAGCAGTCTGAGAGCAACACTGATACTGCTTAATGTAAAACAGATAATGAATTAAAAAAACTCAAACTAGGCATACAAAATGTTGAATTCAATCTCAATAACACTAAACTTTAACGAATTCAAAGCATCTTCAACAGATTATCTAAAAAGGAAAATAAATTTTATTATTATCTGTTTTACTCAAACTGACTCTTTATATCGTTATCTATACTTCTATACTATCTTATAAAACATTGGGCTAAAACTCTTAAAAACT
>NC_037544.1:35705938-35721349 GCF_001531365.2 Cynara cardunculus var. scolymus | reverse complement strand
CCCCTACGATGGTGCTGGAAATTCATATCTTGAACAAAAAGTTACCGTTGAACCTGACAGTTATTTTGTTCAAGACTTGAACATGCCTCCGATGCAGTCTCCCAACCGGTACCTGATCCGGTCTCTCGAACTGTCAAAACCGTTGTGGGATGTAGATATGGCAGAAGATATATTTTTTTTCGTAACTACAATTATCATCCGGTTATTTTATAACGAAAAACCGTGAAATTTAAAATTAAATACGTAAAAAGACACACATTATGTATTTTTCAATTTTTATTAAAAACACCCCTTAATTGTTAAATAAAAAACACAAAAAAGTTAAAACTTGGTTTAAAAAACACAGAGAAAAATAATTTTTGCGTCTCCATAATTATAAAGATTTATTTTTAAATTTTTTCCCATGAAATTTGGTTCTAAAAAAGTTAAAAAATACAACTTCAATGTTATAAAAAAAAAACACAGGTGAACAGTACGGATCGCCCCCCGTACAGTATGAATCGCCCCCGGTACAATACGGATTGCCCCGGGGTGAGGTCAAACACGGTCAACGAGGTGAACAGTAATCTTGACTTTTGAGGATTTTTTTAACCCGGGATCGCCCCCATTGTGTACGGATCGCCCCCGGGGTGGTTATTTTGGCAAAACCTCTAAAATGTGGTTATTTTGTGGCAAAAGGTTGTGTAAACCGGTTATTTTTATAAATAACCCTTTTTATTATTAGTACAAAGTAGATTATTATTTGTAAGTATTTATAATATTTAATAATATAATATTAAATCAAAAAAATAATATTGGGATAATTTTGAACGTATTGACAAGAAAATTATCTATACTATATTATAAAGCATTTAACAAAAATTCTTAAAAACAATTTATTATGCATGAAGTACTGTTTATTGATGCATATGACTTAAAATTCAATATTACAAGTAATTGTATCTAAGTACAACTTACTAAAGCTTCATGTTTGAATTCGTTTAACTAATTGTAGATAAATATAATCAAATAAAGAATAAATATCTCATTTTAAATATAACAAATCTAATATATAATTAAGATAATCATTGAGTTATAACAGTAATTACTATCCTTAAAAAATATGTATTATTAAATCAAAAATAAATTACTTCGTTATTAGATTTAAATTAAATTGTAATAAAAAATTGGAAAACAAGAACTTTTAAATAGTTAATATGATACTGATATTTATATATTTATTTTTGAAATTTTATGATATCCCCAAATTTATATTTTATTCAAAAATAAAAACATTATTCATTTCACAAAACCACATAAAAACAATATTATAACATCTACAAAGACGAAATACAACAAAATATTAAAATGAAGATTTATCTCGCTGCATTGTGCGAGTATCCTTCTAATAATGATATAATTTATAAAAAAACATATTTTTAATGTATTTTAGTTAATAAACGATTATATTTGTTAATATAATAAAAATGAAAAATGAAAAAGAGTAAGAGATATAAAATAAATTAAATAACTAAGTATAAGGATGCAAAGTGTAAAATTCATTTACGGATCATATCTCTTACTTTTTCATTTTCCATTTTACATCTTTATTAACACGTAATCATATATTAACTAAAATACATTAAAAATACTTTTTTTTTACAATTTACTCTGTACTTTTAGTTTACTACGTCACGGCTAGTTAACGAGCCTTTTCCCTAAGCTAAATTAGCCTTACAGACAGTTTTAAGGTATTAAGATAAGATTTAAGGTCAATCTGAATTCTATCAAGCATTGAACGGGATTTGCTCATAATCGTCTTTTTAATACGTTCAAAGAGAGCAATATTGAATATTTTTGGATTTAATATTATCTTATTAAATATTATAAATAGTTACGAATAAATTTTAATAATTTCACTTTATACTATTATAGTTACAGATTAAATAAATAACCACAATAGTAGAAAATATAAGTATTACAAAAAAAAAATTCGCAAGTATTTATTATATTTAATAATATAAGATTAAATTAAAAAATATTCAATATTGGGGTTATTTTGAACGTATTGATGAGTCGATTATAATGATGTAATTTATAAAAAAATATATTTTATTTTATATATCTATACTATATTATAAATCATTTGACAAAAACTCTTAAAAATAAATTTTTATGCATAAAGTACTGTTTGTTGATGCATATTACTTAAAATTCAAGATTACAACTTGATTGTGCGTAGGTACAGCTTATTAAAGCTTCATATTCGAATTCGAATAACTAACTGTGGATAAACATAATCAAATACATGATAAATATCATTTTAAATATAAAAAATCTAAAATATAATTAGGATAATCATTATCTTTATAAGTCTTTTTATTGTTAAGTCAAAAATAAATTACTTTCACTATTTGACCTAAATTAAATTATAACAAAGAGATTGAATTAAATAAACTGTAAAAAGAACGAGAACTTTTAAATAGTAAATTTGACACTAATGTCAGTTATTTTTATAAAAAATTTATAATATTTTCAAATTTATATTTTATTAAAAAATAAAAACATTTTATTTTTCTTAAAACCACATAAAACCATATTATAACATTGATAGACCCAAAATATAAAGTGAAATATTAAAATTAAGATGTATCTCGCTGCATTACGCGATTACCTTCTAGTTATGGTTAATGTATGTGTATTAATATAATAAAGATGTAAAATAAAAAATGAAAAATAAGATATAAAAAATAAATTAAATAACTATTTATAAGGGTTTATGGTGAATTTTTTTAGATAATTGGAATCGAAAAAAAGATTTTATGGATAAAGATGCTTTTTTCAATTCTTTTTTTCCCCTTAAAACAAAATTTTGGCTATTTATGGAAAAATGTTCATGTAAATTTCTCCCAATTAAATTGAATTATTATTATTTTATTAAATGCTGTTTGATGATTATATATAATATTAGAAGGATACTCGTGCAATACAGTGAGATACATCTTGATTTTAATATTTCATTTTATTATTTGTCTCAGTCGATGTTATAGTATGGTCTTATGTGATTTTTAAAAAACGTTGATGTTTTTATTTTTGAATAAAATATAAATTTGAAAATATCATAAAAAATTAACAAAAATATATTTATATTAGTATCAAATAAACTATTTAAAATTCATATTTTTTGTGTAATTTTTTAATTCAATTTATTTATTATAATTTAATTTAGGTTCAATAATGAAATAATTTATATTTGGTTTAATAATATAATTTTCTTATAAAAATAATAATTATAACTTAATAATTATCCTAATTATATTTTAAAATTTAAAATGAGATATTTATTCTATATTTGATTATGTTTATCTGTAGTTAGTTATATGAATTTAAACATAAAACTTTAATAAATTATAATTATACATGATTTACTTGTAATCTTGAACTTTAAGTAAGATGTATCAATATACACTAATTTATACATTAAAAAAAAAAATGTTTTGAAGAATTTTGATGAAATGATTGTATTACAGCATAGATAGAATATTGTTGACTTTTGAGAACCCAAATTTCTTCCATCTTGGGGTTCTTAAAACGATTTATATCATCAAAATTTTCTCCACAATCGATCATACATACATTAATTTCCAAAACACCAGTTGATTCAACGATAAATCTGACATACAACCTGAATTTACGTCGCCAAGGGTTTCCAGTGAAGATTGATTGCAGTTTGGGGGTTTTCATTGATTCATTCCAGGTAAACTCAGTGATTTACTTTTGATTTGATCATATACTGTGTTCTTCAGTTGAAACTTTTGTGATCCTTTTTGGAAATGGATGGAAACAAAGATGAAGCGTTGACATGTTTAAAAATTGGAAAAGATGCATTACGTTTGAACGATCGAGCTCGTGCATTGAAATTCATCTCGAAAGCTAAACGTCTAGATCCTTCTCTTTCCGTTGACGATCTGTTGTCGACTCTAGAAGGTAATCCGGCGAATAAATCGCCGGAAAGTGGAGATAGTTCTGGTGTCCGGCGTAGGGTTCCGGCAACTGGATCTTCAACAAGCTCTGGTTCAGGAACATATACAGAAGAACAGATCACAATCGTCACTGAGATTAGACGGAAAAAGGATTTTTACGATATTCTAGATTTGGAGAAAACCTGTAGTGTTGAAGATGTTAGAAAAGCTTACAGAAAACTGTCATTGAAGGTTCATCCTGATAAGAACAACGCACCTGGATCCGATGAAGCTTTCAAGAAAGTTTCAATGGCGTTCAAGTGTCTGAGTGTGGATGTTGATCGGAAAAGGTATGATTCTATCAGATCCGATGATGATGAACCTGTTTATCATAAACATACAACTGAGCATGATGTTCATCAAGAGTTTGGTAATGGAGTCTATTATGATGGTCATGGTGAGGATGGTGATGCCGAGACGATCTTTCGGAACTTTTTCTATGGAGAAACAAATCATCAGCCGACTACTACCACTCGGTGCACCGGAAACTGCATGGGCACACGAACGGCGGACAACGGTCTGGGTGGGTTCGACCTGGACGTTGTGGTTCAGTTTTTGCTGGTGGTTTTGGCTGCGGTAGCATGTTTATTAGCTTTCGAGGCCATGTTCAAGCAGTCTTATGATGAAGTTTGGTTTTTTGATTGATGGTCAAGAAGACGTTGTTTCCATTATGACATGTTGAAGCAGATTAATATAGTTGGGTTTCTTGATTGATAGTGCAGTTGCGGTTATTTCCATTGTGGCATATTGAAGCAGTTTAATGTTGATTGTGGGTCAACCTGGTTGCTGTTATTTCCATTGTGACTATTGAAGCAGTTCAATGTTGATTGATGGTCAACCCCGGTTGCCTTTATTTCTATTGTGATATGTTGAAGCAGTTTAATGTACATTGATGGTCAACCTCGGTTGCCGTTATTTCCATTGTGACATATTGAAGCAGTTTGATGTTGTTCGGTTTCTTGATTGAGATCCAATTGCCGATATTTCCTTTGTGACATATTGAAGCAATTTGATGTAGTTCCGTTTCTTGAATGAAGGTTCGGTTGCCCTTAACTCTAACAAAGGCAAAATGCAGTATTGTGGGATAGTATTGTGATCCATTCGTTCTTATGGATTACAAGTAGGAGTAGTGAGTTAACAAGCCTGCAAAAAGGGTCTTGACTCTTGAATTTGTTATATAAGGTCCGTTGGATAAAATACATACGTTGGGTTTGGGTCGAGCTCGGTCCAAACCCGCAAACGATTACCTCTGCTCTCTAACAATACTTATCCTCCAAAAAGGCTTATGGGTCTTTGGTCCAATAGTATTTGGATCACTGAAATATTCTAATCTTCTTAAAGATCAAGGATTAAAAACTTGCAAAAATGATATCGGTTAATGTGGACCAATTGTTACAAAATAAAAAATAAAAATTATTGTTACGTGTTTATTTTTTCTCTAGAAAGATAGTGCAATCGGGATTTTTAGGCTCCATTTTTCAAATTCGACTGAATTTTTTTAAGACAGGACGTTTTTCGAGTTAAGTCTTAACCGGACCTTAAAAAGGGTTGGTTTGCTCGTGCTTTAAGAGCCGAGCTGGTGTCTAGGCTTTTTGGGCCGACTTTGCACTAGATTCCAACCCAAGATTATTTGTTTACCTACAACTTATTTTTTTCGGACCATGATATGTAGATATAAGATTATGATTAGACTTGGATCCATGTGATACCATCATATGTTCATAAGAACCGTAAAACCATGAGCGTTTGCGCAAACATGATTGGACTGGACGAGACTGAACAAGTGCATGTCTGGTGCTTGGTACGACTAGGACTGGACAAGACATAAATAGACAAATTACCCCGCAAAGTTATTTGATGGTTCTAAATATTATATAATAGTTTTAATTAATAGAAATAAAGTAAATTATTAAAGAATTTAATTTATAAATATTTTTATACAATTTTCATATAAATGAATACATACATATATAATGGTACCAATTTTGAAAGATTATTTTGATATAGTTTATGGTAGTAGTGGTGGTGGAGGTGGTTTGGTTATGGTGGAGGTGGAGGTGACCAACAGTAGTAGTGGCGATGGGACGTGGAGGTAGAGGTGGTTGATAGTAGTAGTGGTGATGGGAGGTGGGGATCGATGGTCGACGTACTAGTGGCGATGGAAGGTGGTAGTCGGTGGTTATGGAGGTAGAGGCGATGGTGGTTGGTGAACGACAGTGGTTATAGATGACGTGAAGTTGGTGGATTGTGGTGGTGGTGGCAGTTGACAACGGTGGAGGAGGTAATTGTGGCTGATGTAGTTAAGATAGTGGTGGTGGTAGTTATGGTAGAGGTGAGGTGGCAATGGACGGTGGTGGTCGATAGTGGTTGTGGAGGTTGTGGAAGAGGTTGTTGCAGTAGAGGTGGTGGTTGGTGTCTGATGGTGGTTGTAGAGGTGGCAATGGACACCGGTGGTCGATGGTCGACAGTGGTTGTTGAGGAGGTTGTTGAGGAGGTTATTGAGGCATAAGAGGAGTTGAAGGTGGCCAACAGTGGTAGTGTTGGTGGTGGTCAATAATGGTTGTAAATGTGACAATGGACGGTGGTTGTAGGTGTGGTGAAGGAGGTTGTTGTAGTAGAGGAGGAGTTGGAGGTGGCGAACGGCGGTAGTGGTAGTCACAATTGACAGTGAATGATTAGCAGTTGACTATGGTAGAGGTGGCGATAGACAACGGTGGACGGTGGTTGTGGAGACGATGGAGGATGTTGTTGTAGTGGAACAGGAAGTGAAGGTGGTTGTCGGTGACCGTCGGTGGTGGCAGCAGCCGGAACTAGCGGTGATGACCATTAAAACAAGTACCATATTAACATTATATCAAATTTAGATAAATTAATAATATTTTAATTTCCATCTCATTCTTGTTCCATTTATTTTGTTACTATAAAGATAGTTTTTTACTATAAAGATTGAATGTTATTTTAGGGTGAATATGTCACGTGATACGTGTCTTGTTCAGAAAGGCAGACTTCAAAGTATAACTCTATACCTAACCCTCAATTCTCTCATGGGACTCCTAAACGATTAGGATCATCTCGTCATCTCTCCTCCAATTTCATCCGATTTCCTCTCAACAATCCATCATTATCTCATCAACTTCCAAAACCCACTTGATTCAACCATAAATCTAACCTCAATTTCTCCTTCCAATTGATGTTCGCTCTTCGATTTGGGGATTCATTGATTAATTCCAGGTAAACTCACTATTTACCGATTTACTGTTTGATTTCGATCATATACTGTGTTCGTTAGGGTTTGTTTAGTTGAAATTTTGATCTATTTGAGATGGATGGAAACAAAGACGAAGCGTTGAAATGTTTAAAGATCGGGAAAGATGCATTAGGGTTAGGCGATCGAGCTCGTGCCTTGAAATTCATCTCGAAAGCTCAACGTTTAGATCCGTCTCTTCCCGTTGACGATCTGTTATCGACTCTAGAAGGTAATCCGACTAACGAATCATCGAAGTCGCCGGAGAGTGGTGCCGGTGATGGTGATAGTTCTGGTGTTCGTCGTAGGGTTCCAACAACCGGATCTTCATCGGGTTTGGGTTTGGGTTCGGGTTCAGGATTAGGATCATGTACAGCTGAACAGATCACAATTGTGAGGGAAATTAGAAGGAAAAAGGATTACTATGATATACTAGGTTTGGAGAAGTCATGTAGTGTTGAAGATGCTAGAAAAGCTTATAGAAAATTGTCCTTAAAAGTTCATCCTGATAAAAACAAAGCACCTGGATCCGAAGAGGCTTTCAAAAAAGTCTCGAAAGCTTTCCAGTGTTTGAGTGTCGATGAGAATCGGAAAAAGTACGATCTTCTCGGATCAGACGAGCCCGTTTATGAACGGCAAACCACTAGGCAGCGGGCTCATCAAGGGTTCCGTAACGGGTTCTTTCACGAAGGAGATGTTGATGCAGATGAAATCTTTAGGAACTTTTTCTTCGGAGGAATGAACGGTCCTCGAACCACCACCACACAGTTCACTGGGTTCAATTTTGGGACCGGGATGGGGACAAGAACGGCTGATAATGGTTCAAACGGGTTTAACACTCGGGCTTTACTTCAATTGTTGCCCGTGCTTCTGATTCTGTTGGTGAACTTCTTGCCATCCAATAATGAGCCAATTTATTCCCTTTCGAGGAGTTACTCTTATGAGCACCGTTTCGTTACGCAAAAAGGGGTTAATTTCTTTGTGAAATCACGCAATTTTGAGCAGGATTATCCGTTGAATAGTCCAGAACGAGTTCAACTTGAAGGAAGGATCGAACATGACTACTTGTCGATTCTTTCTCACAATTGCCGGCTAGAAACACAGCGACTTCATTGGGGTTATCAACGCTCAACGCCTAACTGTGACATGTTGAAGCAGTTTGATCCTAGTTTGGTTTCTTGATTTGAAGGTCCAGTTGCCTTGTTTCCATTGCATTTTTAACAATATTTTCCTATTTTTGCTTGCTATATTTGTGGATTGATACTAAATAGTTTTTGAGAATAATCTTTGCATTCAATCTTGTGCATCTACTATCAACAATTGTAGTCCTAGATTCATAAAAGATTATGATTTGTGCAATATTTTTTGTGAATTCAATGTTAAATTGTTGATATCAAACCACAAGGTTGGTGCCTGATTGGTTTGAGCTTGAGCTCTAAAGGTCAAAGTGCCTGGAGGTCTCAAGTTCAAATCCAAGGAGGAATAAAAATCCCCTTGTGGCCACGGAGGTTCAAATGCGGTGACTCCGGGCTACCTGCAAAGCAGGTGGTCGCCCTGGGATTAGTCCTCTCGCATAGCGGGTTGGATATCCAGGTTAATCAAAACAAAAAAAAATTGTTGATATCATGAAAACATTTCTTGCAGATTTGCAGTTTAGTGTTGTTGGGTTCTTTGGTTAAATGACCTTCTACCGGTTCTTTTTTTAAATCTATAACCTTTTGACACGTTTTTATAAGCCTATGACCTTTAGACAAGTTTGAGAATGTCACTACTTAACGAAAGAATGGCACTTCTTACATACGAATGTCTAGATATCTGTCAGAAGGCCATGGATTTAAAAAACACATTTCGGGAGGTCATTTAGCTAAAATAACCCAATGGTGTTGTATGTGCTATACGCACCATCTAATTCCCGTGTATAGTTAAGAGTTACGAAACAACTGCTTTCACCCTTTGGGACAGATGACGGGTTTTCCACACAGATCTTAGTTTTGAGTGGGATACACTGTGTTAGTTTAGCGTCATCCTTACTAACCACCCGTGGGTTGTGTGAGTAGGCTCGTGTTCAATTCTTTACGGAAACAACCACTTTAGTTCTTAGGTGGAAGTCAGGTCTGCTTCAGGTGGGATATACAAGGTTTGGTTTATCCTTGTGAAAACACTTTTTGGGTAAAGGTCAGATCTGCATACATCCCTGATCCCACCCTCCCAAGACCCTGCTTTCGAGTGGGAAATACTGGGTGTGTTTGGTTTGGTTTGGTTTATTCTTGTCCTCGTGAATATGATATTACTTTGTAGCAAGTTACAAATGGTAAAGCTCCGGAAACACCCTTTTAGATTTTCGATTGTTTTCTTCTTTTGCAGATTATCTGATCCTCGAGTCAAAAAATTCTTGAAGCTCCGACAATGTTTCCTCTTCGACCATGGATCTTGCAAGTCGGTCTGTCTTCTGGTAACTGGTTTTTGCAGCGAAGTTGTAAAAGCAACTTCAGACACCTATTATAGCGTAAAACTTGTACGCGATATTTTTTATGTTTGAAATTACGTCTGGTTATACTCGATCATTTTGCGCGAATTTGGAGTATTTGACTATTTGTGTTATAAATACTAGCACCATTTTCTTGATAAAACCCTTGGGTAAATTACTCATGGTGTTTTTGTTTGTGTTATACTCTCTTGGTAAGTTTCTTGAAATTGAAGCTTGCCACAAGCTCTACTAGTACATGTGTGCTTTATATTTACAAGCAAGCGGAACTGATAGAGGTAAGATCTGCGTATATCTTGATCTAATCAGATCTTTTTTTTTTTCCCATTCAGTGGGTTATATGGATTTTCTTTAAATCTTTATTCCTGCTACTTGATTGTTCATACTCTTACACAATCCCTAATGGAAATAATTGTTCTACCGTTTGATATAGAGGTCATGTTTCCGGACCCTGTTTTTTAATAAGATATAGGAGGTGTTTGGGATTGCTTATTCGAAACAACTTATGCTTTTCTGCAAAAGCACTTATCAACTTATTATAAGTCGGAGGAGTTTTACTTTTTTAAAAACTTCTTATTACCGGTTTGATATCGGTATAAGTTGTTTATCCAAACACTCAAAAATGTTTATTATCGGTGTCACACTAGAATAAGTCAATAAATTGTTTTTTTTATTAACCTGGATATCCAACGCGTTATGTGAGCCGACTAATCCTAGGACGACCACCTGCTTTGCAGATAACCCAGAGTCACCGCATTCGAACCTCTGTGGCTACAAGGGGATTTTTATTCTTCCTTGGATTTGAACCTGAAACCTTCTAGTACTTTTGACTTTTGGAGCCAAGCTCAAACCAATCAGGCACCACCCTTGTGGTTAATAAATAAATTATTTTTAAAAACAATCTCAAACACCCCAGGTGTGCAGGTTTTGGTTATATGCTTTTGTTACAAGTCTAATCTCAATTATGATTTTTTAACTTAAAAATGTGGGAGGAAAAAGAAAGGGAGGTAAATAATTTATAAAAATTAAAAATATTTATAAAATTGTATGTATTTATTGTTTATTATAAAACATTTGATAAAAACTCTTAAAAATCATCTTTTATATATGAAATATTGCTTATTAATGCATATTATATAAAATTTAAGATCACTAGTAAATTGTGCATAAGTACAACTTATTAAACTTCATGTTTGAATTCGTGTAATAAAACGTAGATAAATATAATCAAATACAAGATAAAATTCTTATTTTAAATATAAAATCTAAAATATAATTAGAATAGTTATTGAGTTTTAATAGAATATTTAGTTATTATCTTTATAAAAATTATATTATTAAATCAAAAACAATTATTTCGCCATTAAACTTAAAGTAAATTATAATAAAAAGAAGAACTAAAGAAATTACACAAAAGAATGACTTTCATATTTTTTAAATTTTTTATGATATCTTCAAATTTATATTTTATTAAGAAAAACATTATTTCTCAAAACTACATAAATCCATATTATATCATCGACGGTAACAAAAATAAAAATAAAATAAAACATCGAAATCGAGATATATATCTCGCTACATTGCGCGAGTACCCTTCTAATACTCATCAATCATTCCACTATAAAATAAATAAAAGTATATTTATATAAATAAAATTTAAGAACGTGAAAATAAAATTTCGTCCTTGACTTTTCTTCGTTTCCCTCAACTCCTATAACACATTTTTTTTTTCTGTCTTTTCCTTTCCTTCAATTTCTTTTATTTCTTTCCAAAATTTGAGAACATAACGAAAGTGATGAGCTTGACGAACGTCGGTATTCGAGAAAATTCAATTGACGGGATTGTGGAGATAACGTTGAAAGACTATAAAAATGATCGACTTCGAAAAAAAAGAAGAAGGATGAAGTCATGATCAGACAGTGCGTTTTGGACTGTCTTTTGAATTTAAGACCTTGCCCACAATACAAGGCAATGGGAGAAAAAGAGAGATTCTGTCCTTTCCACGACCATGATGTCTGATTTTCACCGATTAAGCTTAGGTTCAAATCTACTACTGTATACAGCTGAATCAGCTAAAAAAAAGTTATATAACTCGTATAACATATGATACGAAAACGTGTCAACAGTTTAGCTTTTCCTTTTCCAAACTAGTCGGGCCGGATAAAACCCCATCTTTCATCGAACAAGATAAAAATCCGGGGTTTCTTTGAACCAACAAAAAGACATGTCCAAAATTTTCTTTATTGATGCAGTCTTCCTTTGAACATATGTTCAAAAAGGTCAAAAGTACCAGGAGGTCCCATGTTCAAATCCAAGGAGGAATAAAAATCCCCTTGTGGCCACGGAGGTTCAAATGCGATGACTTTGGGCTATCTGTAAATCAAGTGGTCGCCTTGGGATTACTCGGCTCGCATAGCGGGTTGGATATCTAGGTTAATCAATCCTAAACAATGACAGTTGAATGGATCTCAACTGATGGACTCTTCAACTTGAGAAAATGAAAACCGAACAAAATCCAATGAAATCTAATGAACACTTGACATGAACAACGCTTTAAAGAAATCATCTGTCTCACGAGTCGAAAAGAAACACAGTTGCCATTGAAACATAAATAATCTATAAACAAAATATTTATCATCAACAACTATAATACATGAGTCATTAACCAATCTGACATTAGATACAGTGAGTTTGGATGAATCCCAGTTGAGATTGAGATAATTCATATGAATTGGTATTTCAAAATTTCACAAGTGATTTTAAAAAAAATAATATTTAAAATAGATTACGTTTTTGTCCCTATGGTTTGTTCAAAATCGCAATTTCGCTTATGTACTTTTAAAATTACAAAACTTTCATTTATATGGTTTACAATTCATTGTCATTTTCTCTTTATGATCTACAGTTTATTACTGTTTTCGTTCTTATGATTTACAATTTATTACAGTTTCGTTCTTGTGGTTTAAAAGTAACTGCTATGTTCATCCCTTGTACTTAAAAGTATCAGTTATCTTCATTGACGAAAATAGCAATGAACCGTAAATCACAGGGTTGGGAACCACAATTTCAAAATCACAAGGACAAAATTTGCAACTTTTAAGAAACTAGAGGGACATAAAACGTATTTCTTAAACTCAGAATATTAAATAAATAAATTAAATTAAGATGAAGTACATCAAAGTGGACGTGCCGGAGTGGTTATCGGGCATGACTAGAAATCATGTGGGCTCTGCCCGCGCAGGTTCGAATCCTGCCGTCCACGTTTTTTGTATTTTTGTTAATGGAAAATCTGCCGTCCACGTGTATTGTATTTAAACTTTATTTTTATTTATAAAGAATTTGGTTTTTCGTTATTATGAAAATACAAATTTACATATACATAAGGCTGGGTCATGTGAGACCAGTTTGTTTTTGTGTGACTTGTGAGACTATTTTTTTATACTTGAAAATTCACAGCAAAATGTTGTAAATGTAACATTCACAGTGTTTTTGCTGTGAAAGTTCGTTTTTTTTTTTACCTTCATAGCGTTTTGTTATGAAGTTTCAAGTGTAAAAAAATGGTTTCATGTGAACCCAACCCCATATACATACATATATGTATACTAGAAGAGTACTCGCGTAATGCAGCGAGACACATCTCGATTTTAATGTTCTATTTTATTATTTGTCTTTATCGATGTTATAATACGGTTTTAGATTTTTTATATTTAAAATGAGATGTTTATCTTGTATTTGATTATGTTTATCTACAGTTAGTTACACGAATTCAGACATAAAACTTTAATAAGTTGTACTTACGCATAATCTACATGCAATCTTGAGTTTTAAGTAATATGCATTAATAAACAGTACTTTACGCATAAAAAGTGATTTTTAAGAGTTTTTGTCAAATGTTTTATAATATAGTATAGATATAGGGACTTTATTTTGAGAACTCTCTAAACCATGAGATCTCTTAGAACCGATACTTCATGTGTTATTTCATATATATTTTTTCCATTTATAGTTAGAATTTAATATAGTAATTAACATATATTTGTTCCACAATGTGTTTGTTTTACATGTACATGGTTCATAATGAAAACCTTTTTGGCGTGTTAAAGAAACAAAAAGTACTCGTAAAAAAGTTTTATATTGTGAACCGAATACATATGTAACAAACACATTGTGAAACAAATATATGTTAATCAATACATTAAATACTACATTTAAATAGAAAAAAAAATCATGTAAAACACAACCTTTAGATAAAAGTGCTCGCGAAACTCACAATATTTAATCGTAAATGTGTAAATTTTGATCGTTTAGTACTTCAGTTGTAAGTTTCGAGATCTAATGAAATCCAAAGCCCTTGTTGTTTATTTGTAGTTCGATATAGGCTCGACAATAATTCGATAGATGTTTTTGTATAATTCAGTTTGATGGAGATCCTATATCAGAACAACGATAATAGAAGCCTTTCAGAAGGTACAACGAGTTTTGGCAGATAAAAAGTACGGGTAAACTTGTCGAACAGTACGTTATTGTGTAACTCATGAAAAAACACAGAGATTTAAAAAATGGTCTTGACCAGAGGTCCAAGTCAAAAGATATGACATTTTAAAGTTCTGTGATGTATTTACTTTCTACTGAGCTCCTACGGAGCATCGTTTTCAACCTAAATTTACTACAAAGAGATGGTCGTTAAGGTTGAAACAAGTGGTGTATTGTGTTGTTTTGACTATGATGTAATCGACTGATTAAATATCAAAGAAAATGACAGATACCCATAATCTATTTTAAGTATCCAAGGTTGCGTTTATGGGTATGAATTGTATTCAAACAATGTACATGATCTTTTTTTTATTAATCTGAATATCCAACATGCTATGCGAGCCGACTAATCCCATGGCGACCACCTGCTTTGCTGATAGCCCAGAGTCACCGCATTTGAACCTCCGTGGCCACAAGGGGATTTTTATTCCTCCTTGGATTTGAACCTGGGACCTCCTGGTACTTTTGACCTTTGGAGCCAAGTTCAAACCAACCAGGCACCACCCTTGTGGTTCAATGTACATGATCTTGATTTCACTAGACTACGTTAGAATTATCTTGGGATGAACCTTCAAAGAACATGGATAGCACGAAAACTTGGAGAGTAGCAGTGATGTTTATTGAAAGAATTATGGGACGTAAGATGCCCAAACCGTTGTCAGGTGGCAACCATTTAGAGATCGATAAATAAGAATAATTCAAACTTAGTGAACAAAACAATACCCACTTCAAGAACATGTTTATCAAACAGAAGTTAAGACTTTAAAACGAGTGGTTTTGGTACATTGATGAGAGTCAAATCTTGATTGAGGCATTTTGTCGAACACTTGGTGATCATCTTGAAAAGACGTATATAAAATATTGGGCAAAATGCATAAAATAGCAATCTACTTTCATAAATTTCTTTATTATAGCATTGTACTTTCAGTTTTTATTATTACAGCAATGTACTTTCAAATTATTTTTTATTAGGACATTGTACTTTGAAAAATTTACCCATTATAGCATTGGGTAACCTTTTRATTTAAATTTACCCATTATACTAGGTTTTCATGCCACCTCATTGTCCACGTAGGCTGTCCACATGTACTAATAGTGATGTGACTTTCTTACTACATCATTGTACTTTCAAAATTATTTTATTATAG
>NC_037544.1:35702887-35705088 GCF_001531365.2 Cynara cardunculus var. scolymus | reverse complement strand
AATGCTATAATAAGAAATTTTGTGAAAGTAGGTTGCTATTTCATGCATTTAACCCTAAAATATTTAAAGATTAACTAATAGATAATCATCAAAAGATTATAAAGAAACCCCAAATCAAGAATTGCAAATGGGAATTTAGTGGCTCTCTTTGTCAAAATCATGATGTTTTAATCCATCAATAGTCTTGAAGAAATCATGATCAGATTCCAAGTTTTTTAGGGTTGGATGGATGAGATGAGACATGTTTGGGGGGTTTTTTAGTTGATTGAAAGTTTGATGGGTAAAGTTGACTTTTCCTCTTTGAAATTAAATTAAAAAATACGTTAATTATATCTGTTAATAATACACATATAACTTTAGTAGACCTAGCTGTAAATGATGATTGTAAGTCGTGGTGCATATTGATCTATGCAGTGTTGTAGCTAAAACGTTAAGTATCCCGTCCAGATATATATTCGTAAGAAAAAAAATTAAAATGAACTGACAGACTGCACCAGTGACGGAACATGTGGTTTAATTCGATGGAAAACAAAAATCTTACCAAGGCATGTGAACCCTGTGGAAAGAGGGGTGCGTTTGGTAAAACGAACATGGGTGGTGCATGGTAGTCGTGAGTTTGTGCCATAATGTGTTAGGGGTTTTGTCAAACATTGAATCAGAAAGTAAGAAGTTTAAAACTTTGTATTACATATCCGGTCCAACTAGTATTTTGGTGTTTTTGCTTGAGCTGTATGAGATGAAAGTCTCATATAGAGGAACTCCTGAACATTTGTCAGGTGTCGATATCAATGGTGACTCATTAACCATTCTTTTAGTCCCAACCCTGCTAAGGGATAATTTATAACAAAGTTTTCGTGTTGTTGATTCATAGGGCGAGGTTCAAACGAGCAAAGGCTTACGGTGGATACCTAGACACCCAAAGACGAGGAAGGGCGTAGTAAGCGACAAAATGCTTCGGAGAGTTGAAAATAAGCATAGATCCGGACCCATTCATTGGGCCTTTCGATACAATCAAATAGAAAGCTCCAAGGGCGCCATATTCTAGGAGTCCAATCGTTAGCACCGCATAAAAACATTCCTCATATAGTAGCTATGTTATATGAGTCTCCTTACTTCCTTAGCCAAGAGTTTTATCTGTTCGATTTCAATAACGGGTTTTTCTCTATAACTTATATGCGCAATGTAGCGAGATACATCTTGATTTTAGTGTTTCTTTTTTTTTTTGTCTCGGTCGATGTTATAATACGGTTTTATGTGGTTTTGAGAAAGCGTAATGTTTTTATTTTTGAATAAAATATAAATTTGAAGATATTATAAAATTTCGGAATTTTTTGTGTATTTCTTTAAATCATTTTTTAATTTTTGGTTTAATAATATAATATTTTGTTATAAAGATAATAATTAAGTATTTTGTTGGAAGTTAAAAGCTATTCTAATTATATTTTAGATTTTTTTATTATTTAAAATGAGATGTTTATCTTTTATTTAATTATGTTTATTTGCATTAATTATATGAATTCAAACATGAAGCTTTAATAAGTTGTAATTACGCATAATTTACTTGTAATTTTGAATTTTAAGTAGTATACATTAATAAACAGTACTTCATACATAAAAAATCAGAATAAGAATTTGATATTGATGGTAGTTTGAAAAAACTCGGTTCATACAAAGAAAAAACTATGTTTTATTCATTTTGAAAAATACCGTATAAACTAGTGAAAGAGGTTACAACGATAATGGTGGTGAGGTAAGAGGTAGTCATGAGTCGTGACCGATGTACGACGATGACTGTTGCAGATGTGGATGTGATGGACACTGGTGGTGATGGTCAACAGTGATGAAAATAGTTGTGGCTGATGTAATGAAGATAGAGGTGATGGTGGACAGTGATAATGATAATCGATGTTACAAATGAAAAACAAAAATTGCAATTTTATTATAGTCTTATGGAACAATAGTTACTTAAATGTGCCTTCATTTGGTTAAAATAATGTAAAAACTAGAAAAAAATATATAAAAATATGAAAATATTTTAAGGTGGATATACATGATGAAGCAATTAATATTCAAATTGGATGAGAATGACCACCACTCTCCACAATTGTTCCTTTTTCATATGCACACAAATTATGTTCTTTATATATATATATATATATATATATATATATATATATATATACTATATTATAAAACATTTG
>NC_037544.1:35695904-35702792 GCF_001531365.2 Cynara cardunculus var. scolymus | reverse complement strand
CTATATTATAAAACATTTGACAAAAACTTTTAAAAATGATCAAAGTAACCCTCATGGTAAGACACTTAATAATCTTTGATAACAGCAGACAATCTCCATAATAAAATGCAAATCATGATGATTATCATAGTTTCACAAACCCAGGGCCAATTTTGTAAATCAACTAAAAAAAGAATTCTAATTTTTATTTTTATTTTTATTTGATATTCATTGATCGTATTAACTTTTAGAGGTCGGTACGTAGAAAAAACTATCTTTTTATAATTAAAATGTGAACAATTTGTAACCGTTAACAAATTAATAATCTATTATTAAAATGTTATGTGTAGCGTTTTTGACCAAAAACAGTTTCACAATCATTATCATCCAATTTCTATATCTGATATATATAAAATAAACTAATAATCACACCAACGACAAACTTAACCTCAATTTAATATTCAATGAGACATGTGCAATTGAAGTAAGCATCGGAATGGGTCTCGACCCGTTGGAGAACCTGATCCATTCGTTCCAATCAGGGATTTCCCACTAAATCGGGGATGGAGACGGGGACGGAGATGCCCATTTGTCTCAGACCGGGGATGGGGATGAGGATGGGAGTACATACCTGTTATATATATATATATATATATATATATATATATTAATTAATAAAGTATACATATATTTACACACACATATACATATAGGGTTGGGTTCACGTGAGACCAAAGGTTTTTCGTGAGACCTGTAAGACCAATTTATGTTCATTGATCAAATTTATGAATTAATGATCTAATGGTTGCAAAGTTGCAAGGTGGCAATTTCGTAATTAATGAGAAGTCTCGTGGCGTTTATAAATGTTCAGATCTGACGATTGTAAATCTAATCCAAGGATTGAGAATTGGTCTTACGGGTCTCACGAAAAACCATTGGTTGACAAACTGCACCAGTGACGGAACATGTGGTTTAATTCGATGGAAAACAAAAATCTTACCAAGGCATGTGAACCCTGTGGAAAGAGGGGTGCGTTTGGTANATATATATATATATATAGGGACAAGATCAAATGTTAACCAAAATTTTTGTGTTAACTTTGCAAACCATGTCAACCAATCACAATTCATTCTTCTATTAGGTTTCTATCATGTTCACAATTTAATGCCAAGGGTAATTGAGTAATTTCATTTGATATGTAACTCCCATACCATTAAAAGGGAGTTACAAAATCATAAAATCTCTAAAAATATACATTTATAATATTGATATTTTATTTATTTTTTAATCTTGATCTTTCATTTTTATTGTTTTATGAGTTTTTGATTCATGGAGGAAACACATAGTAAAATCTTCGGTATCGTTCAAGCTATTATGGATAAATGCATTGGAAAAAAAATCAACAACATTGAGAAGATTAAAATGGTTTATGGTGACAATCGGAGTTCGAGTTCAGGAAGTGAATAAATTAACCAAAGTGAATGCCTTGTTAATGGATTAATATTTTATTAGACTCGTTTTAATCAAAATTATGTTCATATGATGTGTTGTGTTTTTTGTAGTTCATATTGCGTTGATAACTTTTTCTTTAATTATTAATACGTACTTAATTCACATGTTCAAATGGAAGTACATGCACGACCCATTTTCATATTGTCATATTAGCGACTTTTATGAATCATGAACCATTGTGTTCATGTTACTTCTATCAAATGAACACAAGTGTTTTTTTTAAGTTGGATACCAGATTTTTATATTTGTGTAAGTGTTTGCATCCGGTGTTAATAGCGTCGGGGTTATGTGTTCATATCTTTTATATGATATGAACAAGGGGTGAACACGATATGAACAAGGGGGTGAACAACCACATAAGACCAGAAACATATATGAACAAGGGGTGAACAACCACATAAGAACAAAAACATATATGAACAAATGGTGAACCTTAAACGGTGTGGATGCAATGCATGTATAAAAGTCCAATTGACAAAGGATCGCTCCTGAATGTGATTATAATGAAGGAACTATTGTTCACAAGCTGTTCATATTGTGTTCATACTTGTTTTTTTATTTATTTCCTTTCGTATAGTAGTTATTCTTATTACGTTCATAATTGTGTTCATAAATGCTATTCAGTCCAAATTCATATGTATGTCAATTTTTTGTTCGTATTTGACACAATGGTTCATATATATATAGTTGTGTTCATATGATTCTTACATTAAAAAAATATAATAAAAATAAATTAATAAAAATCATAGAATTTTTTGATTTTGTAACTCCCAATTAATGATATGGGAGTTACATAATTTTTTTTTACCTAAATACCCTTTTCAACTTTGTTCATTTATCTTTATAAAATTTTAAATTTTAAAAAATAAGTTTTTATCATGATTAATCACAACCGTTTATTGAAAGATTGAATGGCCAAGATCGGTTAACAAAGTTAACACAAAAACTTTGGTTAACATTTGAACCTGACCCTATATATGTATATGTATGTATATTATTTATTTCAATTAAAACGATAATTCATAATTTTATATTTCATAACTAGGTTTATAATCTAAAATTGTTATTTTTTGGATGTTAATATGTAATATTTTGAATGTCAAGTCAAAATACAATTACTCGATAAGTTTTGTATATTGCTCGATATGGTTTTATATTACTCAATATCTTTTGGTACATGTGACTTTAAATTATTTTGGATTAAATTGATTTTTTTTTTTTGATTTTAGGTTTTTAAGTCTTATATAATGTTGTGGTTTTTTTTGTATTAAATTAAATTCATTTTGGTTTTAGGTTTATTAAAAATGTTTAAGTTTTAAACATGTATAGTCTCTCACATATTTAATTTAAAATAACTTAAATAAACGAGAAAAAAATCCCCATTCCCTGTTGGGGATGGGTATAGAGATGTGATTATATTCCCTGACAGAAATAAAGACAGGGACAGAGATACATATAAATAATCGGGGACGTGGATTGAGGTCCCGCCACATTTTCATGCCTAAATTGAAGGGAATTAATGTGTTCAACAAAAATTAATCAATTGAGCACTACTTGCATGTCTTTCCTCATTGCTTTTGTTGTGTGCCATTTTTTTTATAGTATTTTAATTAAAAGCAAAAACTCAAAAACAACAATCACAAATACTGGTTAGAAGGCGAAAATACTTATCAGTCTTTAAAAGAGTTGATTTTTTGATTCAACGATTAAAAACTGCAGATGTTTAACGATCTTTAATTGATGGTTGATAAAAAATACGGAACTTCATCTACTTCACTCTTTACCTTTAGTCAGCTTTACAAAATTTTACATATCTTCAATTGTTTTCATATGTATTAGTTTCTTAAAGTTTCTGTCATGATGATAGAAATATATAAAAGAAGGTAGATGAAGATTTGTAATACAGATGGTTGAAAGCAAATGAAGTTTTCTGTTCTCATATTCTTAGAATAAAATTCGATTATATATATATATATATATATATATATATATATGGGTGCCTAATCAAATGAGAACTGATTAGTTTGTGGTAAGTGTGAGGTCCAATCTCAACCAATCATTTTATTATATTAATTGTATTACCTTAAATAAGAAAATGGGTGTATTAGTAATTTTAAAAAAATGACAACTTATTAACTCATTCTAAGACCCTAGGCTGAGATCCCTGTTGCTGCCCTCTCACTCCCGCCGCTCTCAACTCCAATCTCCGACATCGGAGATGATTACGCTGATCCTTCCTTCAATTACGCCGCACCACCACCACCACCATCTACATGTATGAGATCCGTGGGGTTGGGAAGAGTCCAGATGATGATGAGACATCTTGTAGCCGTTGGGGAAACTTATGCTCAGACTGCCCTTGAAGACACTGCATGGAACCTGTGGCCTATAAATCCCTCCCAGGTTGCTAGCACATCTACTTCAAACAATCCTTCTCCTAGTACCATAAGACATCGAGGACATGGTGGTGGTTGAGTCATTAGGACTCCTCCACGTGTTTTGGATGATGATTTATCAAATATACTTGCGATGGCTGAAACCGTTCGCGAAGTGCTTCCCCATGTTCCTGATGAATTAATATAGCGGGTATTATTCCATATAGCTTATTGAAGTTCTTTTTTCTATTACCTTAAAAAGTTAGTAGAAAAGGAGGACGTGTTTGATGGATTGGTACTAGGATTACTTGTATTTATGGCTAGTTTACAAGATCGAGATGACCAAATTAAGGTAAGGTGCAAGAATCGGTGTCGTATTTGGAAGATGCAACTGAAAGATTGAAGGAAAATTTTGTGAACTGTATCAAATCAAAGTGTATCACAGTATATCAGGTAGTCTTATTTTGTGAACTGTATCATAATATGCAATTTCATTATTTTCCTTGTTTTATCAATGTCACAATGGATTTGATTTTGTTTTTATGGTTTGAGTTGGTATCATAGTTGGTATGACAATGGTATCATAGTATATCTACTTTTTAGATATAAAGATCCCGTCTACGTATATCTCATCCTTTTCGGACCTTACTATACCTGAAGTGGGATTTATTGAATCACTTTGTCTTGGTTTTATATAGAACATAACAATTTACTATTATGGATTATAACTCATGAGTTAACTCAAATGTAACTCGGCATTATAACTGATCAATGTCCGTTCGTTCAAATTTTATATAATGTAGATACAGTAACCTTTTGTGTATGAACAGATTGGAGTAAATAAAGTTATAAAGATCTATGCATTCATCAGTTTTAGACATATCTTGTAACTGGACATTAATTCTTCTAGCTTTCGTTTTCAAACACAACTGTATACGTTAACGATATCTGATCTAACCCTTTAATGATAGCGTTTAAAGATAGATCCCATATGTATCGGAAATTAAAATAATGGGTTTTAAAAACAAGAAAAGGTAGAAATGTTGGATTGAATTATTGCAATACAAAGGAAAAGCAAGAAAGTTAATGAAGTTGGGAGTTGTGATAATATTGTTTAAGGGTGGATTGCTTGGCTTCAAAATGATGCATGAAACCAACCCATGAACACATGATTCGATGTTGGTGTTCGTCTTTTTGAAACTTGCAAATCTTCTTTAATTCCATTAAACTTAAACCCTAGTTTTATAATGTCTAAATGCCCAAAAGCAAACTATATGTCATGTCTTAAAGATCCTACTATACATAAAATGGGATTAGGATCATAGAGATTAATAAATGGTAGATGATATATATATATATATATATATATATATATACACACACAGAGAGAGAGAGAGAGAGAGAGAGAGAGAGAGAGGTGGGTTATTACACAACCCCTTACATTTGTACAACCAATACAACTCAATCTCAATCGTCCATTTAATTTGATGAATATGTAATTTCATTGAAGTTTTGATTGTTTCATAATATAAAATATTGATCATAATTAATGAACTTTAGTCATCTTCAATAAATATTTAAATCATAATAAATGAACTCTCATCATTTCTATAAATATCTCTATTGATTGGGTTGCATTGGTTGTACGAATGGATATGGTTGCATTTAAAATATACCATATATATATATATATATATATATATATATAGAGAGAGAGAGAGAAGGTTTACTTTGCAAACCACTTTTTTGTACAAACCTCATTCAACCAATCATAATTTTTCATTTTGTTTATTTTTTTGTAATTATGAGAGGTTGATTAATCATTTTATTGTGGAGAGTGTTAATCATGGATATTATCATCTTCATTATTTTAATTTTAGAAAAATACATGAAACAGTTTCATTAAAATTTCATTAAGTATTATATGAAACAATTTCATAATCATATATGAAACAACTTCATCAAAAAAAGTATTATATGAAAAAATTTCATAAGATTAAACAATGAAATCGACGGATGATGATGGTTTGCACGGTTTGTACAAATTGGATGGTTTGCATTTGATCCATTCTCTCTCTCTCTCTCTCTCTTTATATATCTATACTATATTATAAAGCATTTGACTAAAACTCTTAAAAACTCTTAAAAATCTTAAAAACTCTTAAACTTATTCATCCTTATCCGATTTCATTCCATATATGAATTCATGTAACTAACTGCAGATAAACACAATCAAATACATGATAAACATCTCATTTTAAATCTAAAATATAATTAGTATAATCATTAAATTCTAACAGAATATTTAATTATTATCTTTATAAAATTTATACTATTAAACCAAAAATAAATTATTTTATTAGTAAACTTAAATTAAATTATATAAAAAAAAATATTCTATATTGTAAATCATTTGACAAAAACTCTTAAAAACCACTTTTTATGCGTAAAGTACTGTTTATTAATGCATATTACTTAAAACTCAAAATTACAAATAAATTGTGCGTATGTACAACTTATTAAAGCTCTATATTTGAATTCGTGTAACTAACTGCAGATAAACACAATCAAATACATGATAAACATCTCATTTTAAATATAAAAAATCTAAAATATAGTTATTATTGAGTTCTAACAGAATACTTAATTATTATCTGGATAAAATGTTATATTTTTAAACCAAAAATAAATTATTTCATTATTAAACTTAAATTAAATTATTAAAAAAATAATCTATACTATATCATAAAGCATTTGACAAAAACTCTTAAAAACTACTTTTTATGCGTAAAGTACTGTTTATTAATGCATATTACTTAAAACTCAAGATTACAAGTAGATTATGCGTAARTACAACTTATTAAAGTTCCATATCTGAATTCGTGTAACTAATTGCAGATAAACATAATCAAATAGAAGATAAACATCTTATTCTAAATATAAAAAATCTAAAATATAATTAGGATAATAATTGAGTTCTAACATAATACTTAAATTATCTTTATAAAATATTATATTATTA
>NC_037544.1:35665524-35694597 GCF_001531365.2 Cynara cardunculus var. scolymus | reverse complement strand
TTTATTTAAAAATAAAAACATCATCGCTTTCTCAAAATCACATAAAGTCATATTATAACATCGACTGAGATAAAGAATAAAATGAAATATTAAAATCACGATTTATCTCGCTGCATTGCGCGAGTACGCTTCTAATATATATATATATATATAGAGAGAGAGAGAGAGAGATCCTAAAATCTGAAAAATAGCAATTAATTTTAAAAAATTATAACACATCAATTAAAAGGTAAATTCTTTTTTATAAATCAATACCACTATAAAACAAATGGCTTTTACCCTTAAAAATCATCCTGATAAATCTTCGTCGGTGATTACCGATGGATTACCCACAAAAATACTAATGGTTCGCTAGAATTCGATGTTTTTCGAGAAAATACCAATGAACAACCCAGAGAAACCTTAGGTAATTTGTCACTGATTTGAATTACCACCAACAATTTATTCACCAACTGTTATGACGGTTTTTTGACAAATCACCCTCTAGTGACATATTTCCCAGGGAAAAGTCCGTAGAAAAAAGTATTTCATTTAGTAATTTACTTTATTATCTCAAATAACAATTCTAGATTTAACATCGCCAAAATGACAAACCAAATCTTACGTAAAGTTTAGGCCAAGGTAGGGTGTTACTAATACTCAAATACAGTTGTTATTCCAAAATTATGGAAGATATCTCTAAATACCTAAATCCTCCTCATGCATCTAACTAGCACTCAACTCTTCACTGTATCACTAGTACCGTTTCCCAACATGAACTTGATGCATATACCGATGAATAAAAGGTTATGCTTAACGCCTACTGAGTTCAAACAATTTTCATCTTTAATATAAAATATTAAAACTGAAACAATGCTATTTGAATAACAATTTCCAAAATGAAATGTATTAAATATAAAAAAAAACAACATCCTTCCCAAAACCCACCATTTCGTGATGAAAACCTAGTAACCCAATTACCCATTTTATATGGAACCAAAACCCAAAACTCACACAGTCATGAATAAAGCTTGACATTCAAATACCAGAAACATGAATAATACTCAAGTATCCAAAGGAACTAATTATGAATAATGAATAACATTTGAAACATCAAAGCGTTGATACATTCCGCACTTAAAACAACACGAAAACATGGATAAAATATCATATCGAAAGCTCACCTTTACCGTAACGGGGGAGACTGGTTCCAACGAATGTGATGGAACACAAAAGTAGGTCAAACATCTATGTTATATGATCTTCACTACGGATCAATAGTCATTAAGTTCAACCACCCATGATCTATAACTTAATGACTCATCAAGTTCAACCACTTATGATCTATAACTTGAGATCTCCAAAATCCTAGTTAAGCTCGTATACAAGAAATTATATTATGTTGGTCAATGACCAATGCCTGACTCAAAGAGTCCATATCATATTGCCTATGAAGACCCAATGCCTATCTCATCAAAACACCAAAAAAATTCAACAAATTAAATCATATTATTCGAATGATTTATAAAATCAACATGCCCAAAAATGCATTCACATCAAATAATCGTCTAACGACAATAAAATCATCAAAACCCACAAACTTTATGATTTATCATCAAAATATCCGAAACCCCCCAAATATATGTATTTCTTAAGATTTTATTAAACTAAACGTGCAAAAGATGCAATTTCACCAAGTAACCAACAATATTTGATAAATCTTAAAGAAACACTTCAAGACTCCAAAATTATACATTTTTAACATGTACAAAGTTTTCACAAAGCAACTTGAACTTCTCCCTCTTTTCAAGGAAGTGAGTCTCAGACTTCCTTAACTTAAATGAAGGATTTCAAACGGTGGCTTGCCAAAAGATGGAGGGTCCCCCTTAGATTCTCTACCCATCTGCGGGGTTTCCGTCACCTTGCTACTTTAGGTTCAACCTAGGTTTCAAACCCTAATCTTTAGCTTCTTGTGGTGAAGACATTGAAATCTACTAGCAACCTTCTAACTCCTAGATCCGAAGCTTCCATAAGGTTTGCTATAACACAAATTCTCCCAACCTCGCTCTGAAGCACCAGAAGAAGAAAGAAAATTTTCAGTGAGAAAGAGGAAACCAAAACACTAACTTTTAGTGGAGGGGGATATGAAATTACCTTCAACAATCACACTTGAAATCACCGAGAAAAGCTCCTCAAAAGCCTCAAAATCAGACCTAGGGTTCCCAAAGCATCCAAGGTTGAGAGAAAAGAGTGAGGAGAAAGAGTGGTGTGGATAAAATGGGAGAAATCGGCCAAAATCACAACCTTAAAACTCCAAACAGGTCATGCGACCCTAGGGTCGCGGCATAAGTGTCTTCTGCATCAAATCATCAAAAAAAAAAGTATTATATGAAACAATTTCACAAGATTAAATAATTTCATGAATTTTTTTTATAAAATTAAACAATGAAATCGACGTATGAGCTGAGGGTGGTTTTTACGGTTTTTACAAATGAGGGTGGTTTTCATTTGATCGCTCCTCTATATATGTATGTACGTATGTATTATGCAGACTTGGGATCATGTGAGACCAATGATTTTTCGTGAGACCCATAAAACCAATTCTTAACCCTTGAATTAGATCTACGATCTGAACATTCATAATCACAAAATTGCCACGAGACTTCTCAATAATCACAAAATTGTCACCGTACAACTTTAGACCATTAGATCATTAGTTTATAAAGTTTATCAATGAACATAAATTGGTTTTACGTGTCTTACGAAAAACCTGTGGTCTTACGTGAATCCAACCTTATATATACATATATATGTATAGTTATATATATATATATATATATATCCACGACCTGTAATGACTCATGTGTTAAGTGTTTGAAATGTGTAAAAGTTTGTATAATTAGCTCCACCAACTTAAAGTAAGAATATAAAATGAGAAAATGGTGAAAAGTAAAGATGTCATGCCCAAAAATGGATTAATTATTCTACATAATTAATGCTCAGATATCGAATTCCAAATTATGTGGTGGATATTCCTTAATGCTTTCGAATCAAACTAAATTATTATAAACGACAAAATTACATAATCTAATTTAACTTGATTTTTATTTTGGGTAACGTATTTTTAAAACTTTCATTTTGGTATCCCAGATGTATAGTTTTAAACATTTAAGTACTCGGATAACCGGTTGAAGCATTAACTGGTTATCATGCTGATATCCAACCTGTTATACGAGCCGACTAGTTCCAAGAACAACCACCCGCTTCATGGGTAGCCCGGAGTCACCGCATTTGAACCTCCATGGACACAAGAGAATTTTTATTTTCTCTTTGGATTCGAACCTGAGATCTCCAGACATTTTTGACCTTTGGAGCCTAAGCTCAAACCAATCAGACACCACCCTTATAGTTAACCAACTCATCTTCGTAGTGTAAATGGATTGAAATTGATACTTATTCTAAAAAAATGATAACAAGGTTTAAATTGGTATGATTTTTACACTTCTTGAGTGACAAAAATACGATAGATAAATAGACTAGCACTGATCAATATTGTAACATGTTTAAAAGCTTTATATCTGTAGTTAAGATAAAAACATAAAACAGTATAATTTAAGCTGATACCGACATGTAATCTAGAAGAAATATCATTAATTTTGTAATTAAATATTGTGTAATGGATAAAATTCAAAAGAAATATGAGGTTGGTGTCAAATTTGATCTTGATGTCTTTAAAAATAACAACTTTTGTGTGTGTATATATATATATATATATATATGTATATATATATATATATATGTATATATATATAATATAAATATGAAGTGGTAGAAAGTTAATACCTTTTGACTCTTGAAAAAGGGATATAATTATTTTATAAAAATTCATTGTGTTTTTTCTGGTAAATATATGATGGAAACGCTTATTTTTTTTACAGAGTCTATTCTGTAAACTGTATTTTTAAGAGTGTCTTCAACAAATTAGTGTAAATGGAGGTTTAGTTCTGTATTTTACTCCAAAAGATTCTGGATATCATTCTCTGAAAATAGAAAACTACTTCTGATTTAGAAAATTCTTTAAAACTTGATAGCATGACAGAGAACTGTTTTATTTATTTATTTATTCCTGCTGATGAGATTGAACTGTTAGTATTTTATATTTTTTTTTTCAAAAGTGTATTGAGATGATAATATTATAAAATATTTTAATGATATAATCAGTGTTAAAAATTTTAAAACAAAAAATATGTTGGAGTTTAAAACAACTTTCTTTATTACAGATTTTGGTTTTTGATTATTTATTTTAGAAAAAATTATAGAAAATCTGTTAGAATGAACTTTTCAAAATATATGTTCATTTACCATTTTTTTCGAAAATCATTTTAATCGAATTTGGTATAAATGACATACAATTGCAATTTTCATTGTTCTCTTTCTTTTTGTGAAAAGACTCTTATCAATCTCTTATGTCTGATTTGTTAAGAGGTGGGGTTATTCAGACTGTTTATTTTTTCTAATTTTTCAGAGGCATTTATGTCTTATTTTTCTCTTATCTGGTAAGAGGCAAACCAACCTCTTATTTGCTTTCTTATTGTTCTTCAAACTTTCAACCACGAAGTTTCTCAATTGATTAACCTTGATTGATCATTTCTTTCGCTCGATCCTTACCAAATGAATCGTCACATCTCTCAATTGAAGTATTTTAACAGGATTTAAATGTGTTGAACATCGTTAATGACATATTTTCATTTAAAAGAATGCTAATTATATAATTTAGATGTAAATTTCGTAATGATGATGAATAAATATGTGAAATTGTATAATTTATCTATAAGTTGAACACTATAATTTAATTAATGGGGAAAATTGACAATTTAAACAAATTCAGATGTTTATAGTTTACGAAAATAAACAGTCTTATTGATACAGATTTCAGACTTCAGCAACACCTCTTATAAATCAGAAATGAAATAAGACTTCAGACTTTAGACTTCAACACTTCTTAAAAAACAAAAGTCACCTATATCTCTCTCTTTCAGAATCCATACAATAGTTTGTTATTAAAGTTTTTGATAAACGTCTTATAAACCCATCTTTTTACAGGTTACTTGTGTTTATAATACACTTTTTCAAATAGTGTCGTATAAAATAGTTAATACAACATTTTATTTTAAAAGCATCCTAAAAACTTGTTAAAATGCCTATAAAATATTTTTTTTTCTAAGACTCTTCTACATTTTAAACATCTTATAAAATCAAGTCGTTGTAGTACTAAAAGGTTCCACAAACCCTGATATCTCATTTAGGAACACATGTTTTATGTTTATATATATGGTTTTGGACCATACCCTTGTACCAGTTACAAGGGTGCGTTTTTCCAGCGAACGCGCCCGCAAACTTTGAATTATAATCGAACAATCGAGCCAACATGTAAATCATTATTTTTCAGAATCTAAAACGACCCACAAATCGAGGTGCGTTGGCTGGAAAAAAGTGTTGATTATCCAAACCATGATTGTTAAAAAAAGGAGTACCCCACAATGGGAAGAGTAGTTCATGTTGTATGTTGGTTTAGTGGTTCAAGTTTGGTGGCAATAATTGATATGGACGGTGGGATGTCAACACACACTAAAACACATACCACATGGATATGCCCATAAGTTCATAAGACAAAATACTAGTAGTTCTTATGGCATGTGACATGCACGTGATCTTGACTTTTTTTGACAAATTCAAAATTAGGGTTTAGGCCCATACAAAAAGGTCAAAAGAGACATGGTCAACTCTCTCCACTCAAATAGTTTGGATGCCATTTTAGGGTTCCTAATTAAAAGTGTTGAAAGATTCCTCTACTTGATGATTTTTTTTTTTTGGATATTATCCGGGTTTCTTTTCGAAGACCGAACCAAAGCGGAACCAATGAACATGAAACGGTTCAGTGTTGGACCGAACCAGAGTGTTCTATCATGTCCCAAATTTTTTTTTTCGAGTGTTGTGACGTCATTCTTAATAATTTATGTCATGAATAAAATACTAACTTAAATATTTCAAACATACATAATGTGTTTAACATAATTCATTACATAATTGTGGAAGCGTAAAATACTTTAATGTAATCAATGTTAATTGAAATATTTAATCAAACGTGATTCAGAACATAGTCCCGTCTTTCTTCATCGACTCGTTTATTGACAATTGACACATGAGATGTATACATGCATAGTATAAGTTAAAAGTTTAGTGAATACAAGCTGGTTTCATGATCACATGCACATATGAACAGTGTTTTAATGTATTTTAGTTATTATCTTGCAAATGAGGTCTCCGCTCGTCACTTTTCTTTGTGTATGTGGCGTATTCTATGGACGAGAACTCCAAGACTTCGTAATTGCAAGCCCTCCTTTCATGTTCAACCCACCCCGTACGGTGGACGAATCTTGCCAAATCATACTAGTTGCATACCATTTATTTGCAATACTCACTCATTAATGCAAATCTCATCGTGGCATGCAATATACATCTCATGCAAGTGACAACATAAATCACATATGTATGCATCAACGTCGTCTTTTACATTATACAGATACTTGAATATCATATTAATAATATCAAGCATCATAATCTTTCTCATCATCATCTTGCATATCATGCATATACTTGAATATCATGTACATCAATACAATCAAGTTATCATCATATGCATATAAACACATCATACAAATATCATGGATAAAATACTTTGTAATAATCATGTATACATCCCATAAAAATCGCATAATGTACTCACCTTGAATCGTTAACGTTTGATATGTCGTTTTTTCTCGAAAACCACAACCTACATGATAATTTGTATCAATCCTACGCACCTTAGATAATCCTAACTAAATTGATCATTATATTCTCCAACAATCTTAGCATGACTAATCTTTAACAATTTTTATTGATCAACCCCCGGTACTATTATATCCCATATTTCATTCAAATATTTTATTGAAATATTATTAAAAATGTGACATTGTTATAATATTAATTGTCGCTCGTACAATTTATAAAAATGTGCAATACACTTCACATTTTCTTGAACAATAAATATTTTACCAAAATAGCTAAACTAAATAGTTTGCAATGTAAATAATGTTTTATGGCCAAAAAGCCTCTTCTAAAAATTTGCAATAATGATGACAACATGACACATACGTATAAATAACGGTCATTCCATAACTTTAAAATTCAACATAATATTTAATACTCGAAATAATGTTTAAAATACCAATTTTTCAAGTCTAGGGTATTTTGGTAATCTTAATAAGCCGAATATCAAATGTATAGCTTTTACCAATTTCCTAATTTAGAATATTCTCGGTATATTTCATAAGTCGAATATTAAAACAATGCTTAAAAATCCAATCCCAAAGTGTAGGGCATTTTGGTAATTTTATTAAGCAAATACTCAAAGTATTGTTAAAATATCGATTTCCTAATTGTGAGGTCATTTTAGTATTTTTCATAAGGATAATAATCAAAACAAGGCCTAGATACTAATTCCCAAGATATTAGGTCATTTCAATAATTTTATAAAGCAAATACGTAAAGTAATTGCTAAAATACCAATTTCCAAATTATTGAGCCATTTTTTGTAATTTTATAAAAATAATAGTATAAAATGAAGCTTATATACCATTGCCTAAAACATATAGTCATTTCAGTAATTTTATAAAGGAAATGTATAAAGTATTATTAAAATACCGATTTCCAAATATAGGGTCGTTTTGGTAATTTTATAAAAACAATAATATAAAAATGAAGCTTATAGACCAATGCCCAAAATATAGGGTTACTTTGGTAAATTTAGAAGCAAATACGTGAAGTATTGCCAAAATACTGATATCTTATTTATAGGGTCATTTTGGTAAATAAATGAGATAAATAATCGAAATTATGTCAAGATTTGCATTTTACAAAATCCAAATAATTAAAACTTGATTAAAGTTTTATAAAATCATATGGAGAAAATTATATTTTTGGAACTCTAGGGGTTATAATGATATTTATTAAAACTTGTAAATTAATTATAAAAAAATAAAAAAATTATGTCGTGTTAATAAAATGCAAAAAATAAGTTAGTTTGGTTGGTTAAGTCATTGGGTTGCAACTTTAAGGTAACGCATTCAAATCTAGTCTCAAGCGAAAAAAAAATGTTTGTTTTGTTTAAAACAGGTTAACCGTGGGTCGGATCTTGAACCGACCGACCCGATTCGTGACCCAGGCGAAAACAGCAGCCATGGTTGCACGTTTTCAAGCTTTTTGAGCTTGAAATTTGTTTGTTTCTTAACTTTTTTTTTCATTCTTTTTATACTAAATCCTTGGTAATATTTTTATCAACATTTTGATATAAAAAGCATAAATTTTCATGAAAAATTGAGTTTCAAAATTTGATTTAAAGTTTAGTTTTTTAAAATAAAACTCCACAACTTAAAAAATATAAAATCGAACCATATAAAGCTGAATATAAAACATGAGGCTACTGAGGTTTGATACAGTACTTAAAAACGAAGTCATGGACATAAAATCATGACATTTGGTTAAAAATCTCACCCATAATCGGTGAAAACCCGAGATTTTCAACTCGAACTTCAAACTCAGATTTCTCTTTCAGTATTTGCTTATTTTTTAAACTATTTGAACCAGAACGATTATAAGTCAGTGCTCTACATTTATATTTAAGAGTTTTGGCTTATTAGTTGATGAAATCGGACTAAATCACGAGTTTTTGGTTGTGGTGTCGTTTTCTCCAAACAAACATGTACTATTGACAAAACAGGTCCCTTATCTTTGAAAAAGATGACATTCGCCCCCTGTACTTTTTGACATTTACAACCGTTCCTCTGCTCTCACTATTTTAATAAACTTACACTTTTTACCCCTAAATCAACATTCCATTTCAACCTTGGTCATTTCTTATTTTAAGAATTCTACAATTATTTTCTTCAATAAATAACATAAATATTTCAACACTTCAGATAAATTTAATAAAAAAAATATTTAAGGAGTCGTATAATATTATTTTTATATATTTAAAATTTTGGTTTTACAAAAACCCAAAAATCACATATAATAAGATGGAGCAAATGTAGAACGTCTGATTTTCGTTGATTTTTGAATTTTCCTTCGATTTCTTCAACCCAAGGATTCACTAGAAGAAACGGTAGGCTCGATTCTCACCATATTTGGGTCGAGTTTTTCACCAGATCGATTTCTTCAGCATATTGGAGAAGGTTGAGTGACCGAAGATGGTTGGCCAGAGGTGAGATACTCGAGAGGGGTCAGCGATGGGGGAAATAAGCCGTATATGGAGGTGTTATTTGTTATTGTTTATGTTTTTTCTTATAGTTATTATTATTGAGTTTTAAAAATTTGTAAAACAGGTCCTTGAAACAATTATAAATTTCATAATACAACAAAAACTGAAAATACTTCTAAGTTAACTGAGATTTTAAACGACTGTTAACATGAGGAACCTGATCCATACAAAAATGAAACTATAATGACCATCCATGTAATTATTTCACTTGCGAGACCCGATCCAAATTTTCGCCAAAAAAAATAACAAAACGGAATGTTAGTGGGTCAATTCGACCCAACCTGTTTCGACTTGTACTATAAAGTTTATACGTCTGACATATCTACTTTAATTTGCAACCTATAATTGGCTCTTCGAACATATAATTGGCTCTTCTTGTCGAACAATTTTGATTCATGCATGTTCTTTTACATTATGTAAAAATAATGGACTCACTGCAACTAAAAAACAAATATAACGGTTCAAAAAATAACATGATTCTCTGATAGAAATGATTAGGGGTTGTTTGTTAGTCTTTTAATAGTTCTATTAAGAGGCAACTTCTGAATCATTAAGAGATAAATCATGTTTGGTAAAAACATCTCTGCCTCTCAATGCTTCCATTAATCTCTTACTGGTTTTTATGTTGGACCTTCCTAAACCATGTTGTGCTAATTTTTCCAAGCTTTTCTTATTCTCTTCACGACCTCTCCCTGACTCTCTTCAGGAATTGAAGACGCCTCTCTGTACGATTTCTTCTATGCACAACACCTTCAGGCATCGAAGCCACTCCCCAGTTCGATTTCTGGTTTTTTTGGTGCATATATATATATATATATATATATGTGTGTGTGTGTGTGTGTGTGTGTGTTTATTCAAGGAAGAACTGATTAGTTTGTGATAATTGTGAGATTCAATCTCAACCACAAATCAATGGATAACTTAGAAAACTAATATTTTTGGTAATTTGACTTAAATTTTTAATTAAATGGCATTTTAGGTATTTTTTTATCTCTCATCTGTCTCTCTTTCTGCTTCTTCCGGCCTCCGGTAATCCTTATTTCAACGAACACCATGTGATAACCAAAATATACCAAGATACACATTGTGATACTCAAAATACATACAATGTAATATCTAAAACAAACCAAGTAAACTTCGAGACCACTATGATACCAATTGTGATACCAACTGTTATACTATGATACCTACGTTGTGTGTGTGTGTGTGTGTATATATATATATGTGTGTGTGTGTGTGTGTGTGTGTCGGGGGGGGGGGGGCGTCATTCAAGGAGAACTAGATACTAATGTGATACACATAATGAACAATGTGATATAAAAAATAAAATAAAAGTAAATTGGAATATTAAATTAATTAAAGTAAATTGAATAATCAACCCAAATCACGAATTTACCCTTTTATTTTATTTTAATAAAAATATAAATTATTTTAAATCATAGGCTTACATTGAATCAGTTACCACAAACTAATTAATTCTCATTTGATTAGACCCTATATGTATATATATATATATATATATATAGATCTCATCGAAAATCGTCCGCGTCTCTGATTTAATATCACATGTGATGGAATAATAATATCACATGTGATTGTCTATAGCAAAAGGGGTTTTATTGCGTTCTTGTAAAATAAAGGTGTTTTCGTTTGAACCCTTCCATATATATATATTTGGGATCATGTGAGACCGATGGTTTTTCGTGAGACCCGTGAGACCAATTCTCAACCCTTAGATTAGATCTACAAGCTGAACATTCATAATCACAAAATTGTCACCGTACAACTTTAGACCATTTGATCATTAGCGTATAAAGTTAATCAATGAACATAATAATTGGTCTTATGGGTCTCACGAAAAACCTTTGGTGTCACGTGAATCCAACCCTATATATATATATATATATATATATATATATATATATATATATAATCAAGATTCTTACGCACACGAGGCCTTTGATGAGGAAGTTTCAGTCTTTGTTCCAACCGATATTATTGTCTGTGTTGAATCTACTTACAGTCGGCTCCATCAGACATTTTAATTAGTGAGTGTCTAATTAAGTCCTACTTTGAATTTGAAATCTCTTAACATTTGAAAACTGTATGTGTGTATTTGCCTTCTGGAATCAATAAAGACAGCTACTTCTGGTTTGGATTCTTGCATGGCATGCACCAATCATGGTGCAGCACTGATATTTCTTTCTCAACGTGTGCTAGCTTATTCTGTTGAAAGAGAGAGTAATACGATCAGGGTGATTCATGATATGGATTGAGAGATTATTGATTGCTCTGCACTTGCTAAAATCCAATATGAGCAAGGACCAACTCAACTGCCATACAGACTCCATTGCTTTGTGTTTAGAACTGGGAAATTAAGATGGACGGATTGTAGTTAAACAGAAAGATAAGGATGGTGACTTATCCATGAACACCGCATATATCTACTGATGAGGAAACAGCATCTCTTCATTTCTACAGCATATATCTATGGCTTATCCTGACTATTCTACTGCAATGCCATCTGTTTTAAGATGGTATTGTGATAATGGTAGTTCATAGCCTGTTTTATCTAGTAGGTGGATGTCAAAACCAGCTTTAATTATGTATACAAGAAGATGTAGATGCTAGCTAACGGAATTAATCCCCCGACCACCGAACTATCGTACAACCGTCCTAACGTGTGTAGCTCGTACGTACAGTGATTAATTAGGATTAAGATAGAGATTTTAATATGTTATATGATTATTTTCTAACATTAATAATGGTTGAATAGAACCCAAAAAGAAATGTTTCCTTTTATGAATAGATAAGATACCTACATGAACCTTTCACATCATATAGCAAATATATACCTTCCATTTATAACATCTTTTATATATGTGTACCTACCCTTGAGAACTTGTTGGTTCAACCAACTTATACCACAAAATTGTTGGACCACATGCATTATGAGTTGTACATATATAGTACCCAAGATTCAAATTATCACACCATCCAAACATACGTACAAGACGGTAAAGCAAGACGGCCCGTATGATCAATCGTCTCGGTTCGGTTGTCTTGGATATACTTCGATTGCAAACTTTATACAAAATCTTGAGAATTGACCATACGATTCACCTAGATATGCGTAAAAACGAGAAGTTATAAGCATATGGTGCACATTTAAATGATCCATTTCGGTTCTCGCCCATGCCACGAAAACGATAGCGTGATTTAAGAAAGCCGAAAGAAGTAAAAACAAAGGAAAAAAGCTTTGGAGCTTTAGCTTTTTGTGGGGTAGAAAAGGCACTAAGAGAAGATGTAGTACACCAAAATGGCAAGAATGGGTATGTACCATGACTTGTTTTAATCGATTGTGGTTCACCGACCCTACGAAATCAATCTATACCATACAGGTAGATAGTAATTGCTTGATGCATTTGTAAGTTTGCAACTTCTAGATTCCACTACAAATCAACATCAACTTTAGTTCATATATTTAATCTCCACAAGAAATAGATATTGGGAAAACATATATATATATATATATATATCGTCAATTATATCTATACGAAACAGTGATATAATCCTCGACAAAAATGTGGTAGGGCTAATCGTTATCGATTTGAATGATCGATCGTTTTAAACATGGTAGTGGAGGGTCACCTTTAGAGTTGTACATCTAAATCCTTTGCCTATATAAAGACAAGCACTTCTATGAAATCTTGAAGTGTGAAGTGAACTTGAAGAGAGAGAGAGAGAGAGAGTGAGAGAGAGTGATCTAGAGAGAGAGAGAGTGAGAGTTCTTGGATTTCAAGTACTTCTTTTCATAGGGATACTTGAAAGAAGGAAACAATGGTTAGTGTTATGGGCTTCTATCAAACCCTAAATCTTGATCTTTCCAAAACCCTAAATCTTGATCTTTTGAAAAACCCTAATCTTGATCTTTAGAAACCCTAATCTTGATCTTTAATATGAAACCCTAGCTAAAATCTAACTGTTTTTGTGTGCTTTTTTCAGGAGGGGAAGATGAGTTGGACGGTGGCGGATGCGGTAAACTACAAGGGATTCCCAGCTGATCGGTCGAAAACTGGTGGTTGGGTGCCTGCTGCCTTGATTCTTGGTTAGTTCATACACAATTTGCTTCACTGTTTTTGCATTCTAACCTGTTGGGATCACTTATAATGGTCCTGTGATCAATTGGATTCACATGCAGCTAGGCTGGGGTTCAAATAAACTGGACCACCCTAGGCGCCATATATCTGGCCAGGACCAAATAGCTTGATCATAAACTGGACCAGTACCCCCACACTAAACTGAACTTTAGCGTTTGGCAAATGGCATCTATACATACATACATATATATATATATATATATATATATATATACTTCCATTATTAAACACATGAGCTTGTATTTCTTCTGGTTTCTGTGTCGTCGAACTCTCATCTTCTTTCCTTTTCGTTCATCAGAAAGGTGGAAGTTGAATTGAAGGTGGTTGAAAGATTGTTATGCAAGTCATTGTGCATGATTCATGCAAATTGGTTGCAAGATCAATCACATACAAAAATGGCTTTTTTTGGTTACTTAATTGATTGCATACGATCTATAACAACGGTTTAAGTCGTGAGTTCTAATATCGTGTCGTTTTAGATTATCCGACAAGTATGAGTTTCAAATAAGAAAGCTAAATATTGTAATGAAGTAAAAACCGAATGTTAAGGAAAGATTCATATCTAAATCATTATAGAATTCATTTAAATATGGATAAGTGAACCCATATAAATAACTTGTACGTAACATCGTTTCACGTATGTATATTCAAATAGATTTTTTTGGAATTTTTTCAATTGGTCACATAAAAATCTTTCTTCTTACATCCTCACTATATTTAACATTTTTTATTCAAACAAATAATGTTAATAATATATACATATATATATATATATACATATATATATATATATTTTACACTTGAAAATTCACAATAAAACGTTGGGAAGGTAAAAAAACCTAAACCTTCACAGCAAAATCACCGTAAATGTTACCTTCACAACATTTTACTATGATGTTTCAACTGTAAAAAAATAGTTTCATAGATCTCAAAAACATGTTGGTCTCACATATATATATATATGGTATATTTCTTTTACAACCTTGTGCATTTGTACAACTCTTACAACCTTGTGCATTTGTACAACTCTTACAAATAATGTTAATAATATATACATATATATATATATACATATATATATATATACATATATAAATATATATATATATATATATATATATATATATATATAAGGTAATATTTATCCCCGAAAGTTTTGGAAAATTAAAGAAAAAGAGAAGTAAAAAGTTCTCCGCATGCACTTGAATATTCTTAAAGAAGTAATTCAATATTCCCTGTCAAAACAAGTTTCTATGTGTATTTGTCTCTTGGAATAAATATAACATTTTTTTAAATAAAAACATAAAATGTTTTTGAGTTAAGTTTTACGGATCAAAATTATATTTAATTACAATTGTTATAAGACGTATTATATATATATACTAGAAGGGTATTCGCACAATGTAGCGAGATATATCTTATATAAATTTAATATCTCAGTCGATGTTATCATATGGTCTTATGTGATTTTGAAAAAGCGATGATGTTTTTATTTTTGAATAAAATATAAATTTGAAAATATCATAAAAATTTGACAAAAATATATCGATATTAGTATCAAATTAACTATTTAAAATTCTTTTAATTCATTTATTATTATAATTTAATTTAGATCTAAAAACGAAATTTTTTATATTTGGTTTAATAATATAATTTTCTTATAAAGATAATTATTAATTATTTTGTTAGATCTCGATAATTATCTTAATTATATTTTAGATTTTTTATATTTTAAAATGAGATGTTTATCCTCTATTGGATTATGTTTATCCGCACTTAGTTACACGAATTCAAAATGGAGCTTTGATAAGTTGTACTTATGCATAATTTACATGTAATATGCATCAATATACAGTATTTTATGCATAAAAAATGATTTTTAATAGTTTTTGTCAAATGTTTTATAATATAGTATAGATAAGTATACATGATACCTTTAAAAAGTGCATATAAAAGACTAATTATAAAATTAATATATCAGATATTATATAGAATACATAATTGTTAATGCTATAAAATTATATTATCAATAATTAAGTATTATAACGTCAAAACAAACAGAAAGCGTTAAAAAGACCATTATGTTATCAATCATTGTCCTCTAAGAAATAATTGAATGTATGTGGGTCCCTTAGTCGAAAAGTCGATGTATTATTCATCCCACTCTTCAATTTTCGCTGTGAGAATCGGGAGAAAGATGATCGGTCGTTTTTTAATTTGCAAAAAGAAAAAAGCACGTCTAATGACGTCAAATCTTTTTTTTTTCTTTTCGTCATAGACAAAACGATTATAACCGACATTATCGTTTTTAAGTATGTAGCTACGTAGATATACATGAAATGAGAAGATAATATCTGGACCCGGCAACAAGTACCGTCTTTAGTATAATAAATGCCCAAAACACGATAACTGTTAATAACCCAGACCTTATCTTCCGTGACCCCATCATCTTTTTAATCCAGAAATGATTGGTTAAAAATATCTCAGACAGATTCTTCATAAGTAAATTTTAGATAATATGATAATACATTCAATTTCATTTGGGGAAATAATAATAAAAAATACATTTATGCTTTTCTGTAACTAAGGGGTTGTTCACTAAATTTTTTATTAAGTCATGTATAGATAAATTTGTTTGTTCGGATAAATTTATATGTCTGGTTAAATGGGTGGTGTTGTTTAATTTTTTTATCTGAACCAACAGTCTGAATAACATAAATGACCGATTTACCCCCCAATATTAATTATCTGAACATCAAAACAAAAATCATAAAGAGTCCAACGATGAGGTATCTCATATGGGAAGGAGGTGTTGTTTTAAATAAGGGGTAGATGTGTCATTTTTGTGGCTGAATGAGGGCAACACACCATTTCTATATGTGCAATTAAGTCATATTCTGTGCGAATAAGTCGTAAGTAAACAACTCAAATGAGTTGTGCGAATAAGTCAGATAGACTAATAAGCCTAATTAAGTTGCAAGTAAACAGCCCCTAATTTTTAAAAAATTCTCTGAATTTTGAGATTTTTAGGGGGCGTATAGTTAAGAATATTAAGCAGTAGTTAATATGGATGTCTAAAGTTTCAGTTCTAGGTTAAACTGGAGAAATGAAAATCTGTCATTTTCATTCTCATTCTCGTAACTGAACCAAAAATCCCCCACAATAAACTCGCACACCCTTCTCATTTTTTGTGAACTAAAAAGTAATTTTCAATCTTCATTATTTTAAAATGTCAAATACAATATATCTGACTCGAAAGTAGGATCAGAATTATAATGAATAAAATAATGAAATCAAGAAATCTTGAATTTTGATGACAGGGATTGAAATAAGTGAGAGGCTTTCAACCATGGGGATAGCAGTGAACCTGGTGACGTATTTGGGTGGAACCATGCACCTTCCGAGCTCCACCTCGGCTAATGTGGTCACTGATTTCTTGGGCACCTCCTTCCTTTTGTGCCTTCTTGGTGGCTTCGTGGCTGACTCGTTTCTTGGCAGATTCAAAACCATTGTCGTTTTTGCTTCTATTCAAACCCTAGTAACTACTCTTCCTCTCATATAATTTGTCTTTTAACGGTTTGCTTCATGTAAGACTAACCTGTTTATCTTGATTGTGATTGCTTTAGGGTACGGGAGCGTTAGCGTTATCGACCAAGTTACCGAACCTAAGGCCGCCATCGTGCCAGCCCAACAAGGATTGCAAAGAAGCGAACGGATTCCAAATGGGAATTCTTTATCTTGCGTTGTATCTCATTGCATTGGGGACGGGCGGCTTGAAATCGAGCGTTTCGGGGTTTGGGACGGACCAATTTGATGAGAAAGATGAGGCCGAGAAGACACAAATGTCGTATTTCTTCAATAGATTCTTCTTCTTCATCAGTCTCGGAACGCTGATGGCGGTTACGGTGCTCGTGTACGTACAAGATGAAATCAGCCGAACCGTCGCTTATGGAATATGTTCGATCTCGATGTTCATCTCCATCTTGGTCATCTTGTCGGGGACTAAAAGATATCGGTACAAGAAGAGCACGGGAAGCCCGATTGTCAGCATTTTACAAGTGATCGTTGCCGCTATAAAGAAGCGGGGGATGGATCTTCCTTACGACGAGAACTTGTTGCACGAAAACTCTACCGACGGTTTAAGGATTCGTCATACAAATCAATTTCGGTAACATCTTTACTATATTATAAAACGATTACCGTATGCATATAACTTTTCAAACGACAATTAAATGATCGTTATACGATTCTTGTAGCTGCTTGGATAAGGCAGCAATTGTAGCGGAAGGCGATTTCGTGAAAAATGGTTCGGGTTCTGTTTCGAACCCCTGGAAGTTATGCACGGTGACGAGGGTGGAGGAAGTGAAGATGATGGTCAGGTTGTTGCCCATTTGGGCAACAACCATACTGTTCTGGACGGCTTACGCTCAGATGATCACGTTTTCCGTCCAGCAGGCGTCCACAATGGAAAGATCCATCGGATCATTCAGAATCCCTGCCGGATCCCTGACCGTCTTCTTCGTGATCGCCATATTGCTTACATGTGCCATCTACGACACTTTGATCATCCCGTTATGGAAGAAATGGAAAGGAAAGCCAGGTATATACATACATATATATACACACACATACATCACGCATTAAGTTGTGTATGGATAAAGCTGTCTGTGTGGATTAATCTGTCTGTATAAATTTGGAAAGTTTTTGTTTGGAAGGGTTTTTTCAAGAAGTGTTTTTTCTAATTGGGAAAGGCAGGCTCGGAAAAAATTAGCGAGCTTACTGAATAAGTTATTTTCTATATCATTAAGTCATTACCAAAACAATCAGTGTCTTTGAACTGCTAACATAGAGGCCCGACTGTCATTTATGACAACAGGTTTCACTGATCTTCAAAGAATGGCATTAGGGTTGATACTCTCAACCCTAGGAATGGCGGCAGCCGCCGCGGTCGAAATGAAGCGGTTATCAGTAGCGAAATCCGTTGGTGGCACCACCACCATAAACCCGCTACCGATAAGCGTATTCATGCTCATTCCGCAGTTCTTTCTGGTGGGTGCCGGCGAGGCGTTCATATATACCGGCCAGTTAGATTTCTTCATCACAAGATCACCGAAAAGCATGAAGACGATGAGCACTGGTCTGTTTTTAACGACGTTATCACTAGGGTTCTTCATGAGCAGTTTTCTGGTGTCGGTGGTGAAGAAGGTGACCGCCGGAAGCCACGGTGGAGAAGGGTGGTTGGCGGATGACATTGATCATGGAAGGCTGGACTGCTTCTATGGATTGTTGGCGATTTTGGGGGTGATAAATTTTGGGGTTTATGTTGTGGTGGCAGCTTGGAACAAGAAGGACGATAAGGCATCATCAGCCATGGAGATGGAGATGGAGGTGGAGGTGGTTTAATTAATTAATTTAATTAATTAATTAATTAATAATCGTTAATTAGATTAATTGTGTGCTTTTGTTGTTTATATTCTCGTCATTTTTCTTGTATTTCATTTAGTTATTTAAAAAAAATCGAACTGATGCTACAATAAAATCGGGTTTTATTGGACGTCAGATCTGATGCTTTTAACGGAATAATTTATAGAACGTAAATTTATATGACCAAATTATAAAGCGTTTTATTTAAAAGCGTTACAATATGTTTATAAGATGTTCTTGGACGTTTTGACAAGTTTAGTAAGGCCTGGCAAAGGCCCGATCAAGTCCCTTTTCTCAATCGATGTTGTAAGCGATTGGGAAATGAACTTGAACTATGTCACCTTTCGTTTAGGATATATTTGTTGACAGGTTAATTAGCTTAATGAGACTCACAGTTTATTCAGTCAGCTATATATGATTGTTGTAGTGTTTTAATGATATAGAAAGCAGCTTATTCAGTAATTTTTCAGGGGGAGACTTTATGTAGAGAGTCAAGTTTTTTTCCAAACTTATCTCTTCAAATTAAAAAACACACTCTTTCCATTTATGAAAAAAGTTTTCGAAATGAAAACTTTCTCAATCTATACAGATGTATCAATCTACACGTATAACTTTATTCATACATGATTTAATAAAAAACCAACCAAACAGTCCTTAAATGATTCACCTTTTATCACTTTAAAAACGTAAACTGAATAGAAAAAACAACTTCGTTTTTGGAAAACATACAGTGGATTGTCTGTTTTGTAAAATGAGTTACCGTAAATACGTTAACAAATGCACGATGAAAATTTATTTATGAAGTATGACTTTATTTGTTAGAAATTTTGTAATTCATTTTTGACTTTTTTTTTATTAGGGGTGGTTTATCAAATGCTTATTCAGATAAGCGCTTACTAAGTCATATTACTTTATCAGATGAATATGATAATGCAGGTAAGTGAGGGCGATGACTCTTACCACCATTAGCGGTTACCGGGTAAATTGTTACATATGACCATGTTAGTGGACTAAAAAACTTACCCGGTAATGAGTGATAATATTGAATTTTACCGGTAAACGTTTATTCGAATAAGCATTTGGTAAACGACTTGTAACTTAGCCAAATATATCACTAAGGGTGCACGCGGGTTGGGTTGGGTGGTTTACAACATTTTTACAACCCAACCCAATTATGACGGTTTGGAAAAATCTCAACCCAACCCAACTCTTGCGGGTTGAAGCGGGTTGGGTTGGGTTGACGGGTTAATAGTTATATAAATTTGACGAATGAAATAACTCATAAAACTTAATTTTATAGACCATACTATAAAGCGTCATATCTAAAAATGTTACAATAGGTTTACATGACTTTTTTGGACGCTTCAACAAGTGTTTTAGAATGATATTTAAATAAAATGTCGTATTAGTTATTTTATATAAATATTTTGAGAAGTGTCACTAAAACTCATCTATTTATAGGACACCTATGTTTATATACATTTTTCAAGTCGTGTCGTATAAAATAACTAATACAATACTTTATTTTAAAAGCGTCATAGAATTTGTTAGGACGCCCAAAATCATCCTATAAACATATTGCAACTCTTTTAGATAAAACATTTTCCTTATTTCGTCCTATAAAGAATCATATTAAGACGCTTAGACATTTTAGGCATCCTATAAGATCTAATGTTGTTGTAGCGAAATGCTATAACGAAACAATTTATTTCCACTAAAGTACAACATCAAATGACGGGGTATTTAGATTGATAGATTCGTCAACAAAATATCTATTAGTGTCATTCATATTCTTCGACATATCAATTTGTTGCTGCTGCAAGAAAGATTCCAATAATTTTCTCTTATTAATCAGATTATTTGTCATCATTCTTTGATCATAAATCTCTTTTGGTAACCTATATGTTTAGCTAAAATGAAATACAAACATAATATCAATAAAGATTATACATTATTAATATATATATATATATATATAGGAGTTGGGCTACTACTAGAAATTATCCTTGACTTATTGAAGCGGGTTGGGTTGGGTTGACGGGTTAATAGTTATATATATATAAATAAAATTTTATAAAAATTATATATTAGCGGCGGGTTAAGCTAGGCCCAACCCAATTTTAACCCTCCTACTTGGCGGGTTAGCGGTTAAGCGGGTTGGGTTTAATTGGATTGTTAGCAGGTTGGGTTGGACGGGTTTTATGGGTTGACGGTCTTTTGTGCACCCCTAAAAAAGACCATAATGCTTTCAATTTAACTGGAGTTTGCAAACCAAAAACGATATGCAAACCACATCGACTATCGATGTAATAAATAAAGTTCGAAGACATAAAAACGAAAACTTTAGCATAGTATAGGGACCAAAATTGTAAAGTAGTCATGAATTTTTATCAATGTCTCTTGAGAAGGAACAAAAACTATGTGTATGAAATGTTGGGTACCATGGAGCATTTACTCTTTTGGTTCTATGAATTGAAGTTGGATATTTATTTTAAGCCCAATTTTATCATGGTACAATAAATGGCTGTCTCAATTCAGACATTTGGTAGCCCTACACATATATCATTATTATCATAAATGTGAAATGGTCCAAATTCAGATGATAGAGAATTCTAACAGGTAATCTGGATTAAGCCACATAAATTTGATATATCTTCTAAATCGTGTTTGGGAGATAAGATGTATGCATCAGTTTATTTGGATCAAGAAATCTTGAAAGACTGGTCATGTAGATGAAAAAACTTGATCCTTTTGGGGTTACGTACAATTAGTTCGAGTTATAGGAGTTGGGCTACTACTAGAAATTATTAAGAAAACCATTTACCTTCAATAAGTCAAGGATAACCAAAGGGCATTTGACCTAGCGGTATCGTAGTCTTTGGCCTTCTAAGAAGTCAGGGGTTCAAACATAACCAAACGTGAGAAGGGTGTGTAAGTTTATTTGTTGCATTTGTGGTATATAAATATTATATACTTCAAAAAAGTGTCAAGGCTAGAGATGCACAGAAACCCGAAAAGGCCAAGACCTAGCTAACACGAAAAGCCTAATCGGGCCAATTTTTTTTATCGAAAGTCCGAAAAATCGCATCTTGAAAAAGCCTAATCAAGTCTCTTTTCATACCCCAAAGGTTGGAAGGCCAGAGAAGACCCGAATCTTTCTTCTTTTTTTTTTTGCTTACTAAATCAGGCTTGGAGGGCTCGGGTCCAAGACCAGCCACGAAAAAGCCTGGTTGTGTGCGTGCATCTCTATCATGTGTCTTGCTAACGTAGTAAGTCAGTATATGGGTTACTGGTATATCACAAGTTCATTGCAGGTCAAATATTATATACTTAAAAAATGACGTAAATGATGTGTCATTAGCAACAAACTTGATACCATTACATAACACACTGGTTGTATTTTCATATTTCTTTAAAAAAAAAAACCCCTAAGAATATTAAACTCTAAGCGATTCAAAGCCAGAGTAACACGTGTATTAAACCCGTATTTCTTTTCTCCACGATACGAATATCCCTCGATTAAATTTACACAACTCCAAAAGACTCAAAATTGGTTTTCTCGAAAAGAACACAACAAACAACAGAAAATTCACATGTAAATACAAACTACAATGAGATGCCGAATTGGGTTGCAGCATTTCATGAGTTTCAGTATCCAGCCAAATCCTAAAGAAGACGAATACTAAGAATCGCCACATCATCACAAGCCGATACGCAAATCAAACCCATAAAATTCTAGCCTACTTTATCAATTAACCAAACCAACATTCCCACATACAGGTAAAGTTTGTGGATAAGATGTATGTAGAAAGTGTATCCCGTACAGATGTAGAGTCTGGAGGTAAGATATATGCAGATATTGTATCTCAAACAAAGAAAGAATCTGGGGATAATATGTATGCAGACAGTATACCCCATACAGAGATAGAGTATGGGGTTTGGATATATGCAAACACCGGTAGATTTTGGGGTAGGATGTATGTAGAAAGTGTATCCCGTACAGACGTAGAGTCTAAAGGTAGGATGTATGCAGACATTGTATCTCAAACAGAGAAAGAATCTGGGGATAATATGAATGCAGACAGTGTACCCCATATAGAGATAGAGTTTGGGGTTCGGATATATGCAAACAGTGTATCCCATACAGTGGTAGATTTAGGGGTAGGATGTATGCAGACAAAGAGGTAAGAGTCTAGGGATAAGATGTATATAGACAGTGTATTCTGTATATTCTGGAAGTAAGATGTAAGCAGATCTGACATCTACCCTGATATCTGTCTTGTGCTATATGGCCACAAATGAAACAATATATCTTCAAGAATCAAATGTTCATGATCTAAAGATAGATCGAATCATCAACAAGAAAACACCAAGAAACCAAGAAAGATAACACAACCAGAATTCATCCTACAAATCAAAGATTTGATTATAAATATATATGTGTATCACATACCAAAAGATAAATCTTTCTCAAATCATCACAGTGCATGAATCAGCAAACAGCCTCAAACTCAAAAGCCCGAAACCGTCAAGTGACGAAAAGACGAACATAAAAACGATAAATTAGACATAAAGTAAGTTCCTAAATCCATCGATAACGAAACAAATATACGAGGGTTACCTCACCCCATATGACTATTTTCTGATCTTTCTCTACGCCTTTCGTGTTGTGAAATGTGGTGACGAAACCAACATACACAAAAATGTGTTTCAATCATCGGACTCCGTCTTATTGGCAGATTTTTCCCCTTCTCGTTCCTCCAACAATTTCCCAGATTCGTCATCCGGTTGAGCCGCCTTCTTCTCCGCTTCCTTAGCCTTAAGAGCCTGTAACTTAGCATGATTGTAATAAGCAACACCCAAGAAAGCAATCGCGTAACCGAAAAGATTAATTGGGGTTACGGTATCTTTAATCACAGACCAAGAAAACGCGATCAACAACCAATCTTTCACAACCCCAGCTACATTCATGGTCAAAGCCGAAGTCTTTCCAACGAGCAAGAACACAGCAAGATTCAAAGCAAATGCACATAACGAATTGGTTCCGAAGATCAAGTAATCGAAATGGAAACTCGAAGTATCTCTCAATTTAGGGAATTCCACGATCATCCATGGAATCGACAAGAAAGCTAAACAACAAGGAGCAACATAATACAGCGAAGTGATCGGATTAAACGTGATTCCTTTCGAAGTTAACAAAATCTGAATCAAAACCAATCGAGTCGCTTCGAAACAAACAGCACCAAGCTGTAAAGTAACACCCCAAGTATTGAATTGAGCCTCACCATAAGCAGCAATTGCAACCCCAAAAGAGATCGATAACATATTCGTCATCGTTTGTGATTTAAACCCTTCTTTTTTAAACAAAACTCCAATCGAATAAACAGCAACAGGCATCAAGGCTTTAAGCATTTGAATAAAGGAAACAGAGAGATAAATGTAAGCAGAATTCGAAAGCCATAAACTGAGAGAGTAAAGCAAACCAATTGGAACAACGGATTTGAGATAAACATCACGAGTCATCTGAACTGGTTCAACAACTTTCAGAAGATTAACGAGGATGTAAGCTAATGAAGAACAAAACCCCATGTGGATCATGGTGAGTGAGATCGGATACGGCCAATTGTACATCTTTCGATCCAAGATGTATTTGTTGTAGACGATTACCGTGAAGCTAAGGAAGATCCATATGGCGACGTAGGTATATGAGAGTATGATCTTCTTCAATACACCTTCGCTTAAGGCTCCTCCTTTCCCCATTTCTTCGATTGGATCTGAGTCGTAAATTAGGTGAAAATTTGATCGATTTTAAAGGGGAAAAGAAGGAATCCCAAGTTGGGAATTGGGAAATTGGAGTGCGTTAGAGATGGGGTTTTGAGAAAACTCGATTGAATTATTTGGGGGTTTTGAAAATGGTAGTGCGTGTTTGAGGGTGAAAGTGTGTGAAAATGGAGGACTTGGAAGGGATGAGAGTCGTTTACAAGTCGGGGATGAGTGTTATATACGAAAAGAGAAAAAAAGGTATTTATTTTATTTTGAATCAAAATCATTAATTATTCGATTATATATTTAAAGTATTTTTTTATAATAATAAAATATACTAAAAATTGTGAATAAAAATAATAAAGATTACGATTTTAAAATGAGTTTTTTTTTTAACTCTTAATCTATACTCTATTATAAAGCATTTGGCAAAAAATTCTTAAAAACCATATTTTATGCACGAAGTACTGTTTATTAATGTATATTACTTAAAATTTAAAATTACAAGTAAATTGTGCATAAGTACAACTTATTAAGCTCCATATTTGAATTCGTGTAACTAACTGCAGATAAACATAATCAAATATTGGATAAACATTTCATTTTAAATATAAAAAAATTAAAATATAATTAGGATAATCATTAAGTTTTAACAGAATACTTAATTATTATTTTTATAAAAAATTATATTATTGAATTATAATTAAAAAAATTACACCAAAACACAAGAACTTTAAAAAAGATTAATTTGATACTGATATCAATATATTTGTTTTTCAAAATTTTATGATAATTTCAAATTTATATTTTATTTAAAAATAAAAACATTATCGATTTCTCAAAACTAAATAAAACCGTATTATATCGATATGAAAAAGAAGAAAACGAAACACTGAAATCAAGATGTATCTCGATGCATTGCACGAGTACCCTTCTAGTAATTTTATTAAGAGACAACCTCTGAATTGTTAATAGGTGAATCTTGTTTGACAAAAAAATATAACTATCTCTTAATGGTTCTAAAACCCTCTGAATGGTTTTGTATCATGTGTCTCCCTTAACCATTCAACGTCTTAATTTCATTGTAAACAATTACCAAACAATTATATTTCATTTTGCATTATATCATGACAGCTTCTTTATGATTATGACCACTTAATCATTCTGCACCAAACCATTCAACAACTGTCAAACAGCTCATAAATAAAACTATTTATCGAATTTACAATCATCTAATTATTTTTATATTTCCAAGGGAAAAGTCTAAAGTCCGTGTATCTAACAAGTTTTAGAAAGTCCAATGAGTTATTTAACAGATTTTAGAAAGTCCAAGGAGTTATTTAACAGATTTTGGAATGTCCAATGATTTATTTGTTTCAAAAATTGTCCAATGATTTAATCATTCCAAACACTAAAGTCCATTAGGTTTTTTTAGACTTTTCCCTTGTTAAAACGCCTAACAGACCTATAAACTTATTGTAACATTTTTAAATATGATGTTTTTTGTTTTGATCATATAAACTTAAGCTATGATGGTTCTACATTTTAGGCATCCTATCAAACCAATTTTTGTTGAGTGTTTGGTGTTATCCAATGAACATTATAATCTTATTTTCATTAAATTACGGTAAAAATTATGACCTATATATGTGATGTCAATTTATTATGTCACAGTATGAACAATTTTTTTTATTAACCTGGATATTCAACCCGCTATGCGAGCCGACTAATCCCAGGGCGACCACCTGCTTTCCAGATAACCCGGAGTCACCACATTTGAACCTTCGTGGCCACAAAGGGATTTTTATTCCTCCTTGGATTTGAACCTGAGACCTTCTAGTACTTTTGACCTTTGAAGCCAAGCTCAAAAATATGAACAATTTTAAATTCATGTTTACAGTTTTCATCAGAAAAAATATATATGCGATGTCAATTTATCATACTTTAATATTTTATTTACAGTTTTTAACAAGCAAAAAGTTATGAAGAGTAACTTAGAAGACTGGTGGTTTACTTGGATAAAGGTTGAAAACGTTATTAATGCTTGTGTTTTCTTCGTTTTAGAAAAATAGAGCTATAAAGAGTAAAAAGGGTATGAAAATACGGCACTTTAAAACGTACGTTGAGATATTATCACATAGATGATGATGCAGAAACCGAATAAACGTGATTACTATCAATGGTTTTATCCTTGTAAGAGTATTTCAAGGGGAAGTAGAATGAAAACGGCAGAGTCCATGTGATCCCAGTTTTCGTATTTAACATTTACATTAACCAAACTAATGTGTTTGGAGCAGGTAATTGTAGAAACGTACAATTGAAAACTACCAGTAAATTTGCTTCATTACATGTCAGATAGAGGCTTTAAAAAATCACCTGAAACTGAACGAATATATAAATTACAAATTGGAAAAAAAAAAAAACCCTGTTAACAAAACCACAAATGTTAGTTGAATGTTATATTGTTATGCTATAATCGTAGTTGAAATTATTTCGATTGTGCCATTATTTTTTGTGTCAACAGGGGCGGCAAAAACGAACGATTTATAGTTCTAGGCTAAATCTAACTTGTAAAATAGGAGAACGGTTCCAATCAGATAGGTTCAGAGGCTTTGCTTCATGGTAAAGCTTCATTTCAACGTGCACCTTGAGGAGGAGGTTGACACAAAGAACGTGAGATGATTCTTCGCTTACGCCGAAGCTTCATTGGTGCAGGTTGAGAGGCTTTGCTTCGTGGTGAAGCTTCATTGCATGCGTTTTCCGTGATTCTGATAAATATCTGCTCAAACTAAACACATTCCAGTCACCATATACATATTTCATAAGAAGATTTTTCTGGAACATCATAAAGCTGCAAGGATAAAGTAAAGGGGGTTAGCAAGAAGCAGGGTGTTGTTTCCCTCGACATTCCCTCTAATTTTGTCTCTGATACTTATTTAAACTTTTTAGTATAAATTTCATGTACTGTATAACTTTTTACGTCCTCTAAAACAAAATTGATGGTCATTCAACCACAAGGGCGGTGTCTGATTGGTTTGAGCTTGGCTCCAAAGGTCGAAAGTACCAGGAGGTCCCAGGTTCAAATCCAAGGAGGAATAAAAATCCTCTTATGGCCACGGAGGTTCAAATGCGGTGACTCCGGGCTATCTGCAAAGCAGGTGGTCGCCCTAGGATTAGTCGGCTCGCTTAGCGAGTTGGATATCCAGGTTAATAAAAAAAATTGATGGTTAATCTGTAATTTTCTTCGCCTTGTAGATTTTCTGACTCTAAAACTGAATATACATCCATATAACACATCAGATCACACATCTGTCCTTTTACTTTGAAAAAGCACATGATATGTTTTCCTCGATCTGTCATGGCTTGTAATCATGAAACGATTTTAGGCATTTATCGATATATGCCATAAGCATACGCTAGTAATACTTTCCATTGTGTGCATAGAAATCTTGTTTTATTATTGAATCAAAACGTACAAAAACGGCACATTTTAGGAAACGTTGTCAAGTCAAAATTATATTCAGGGTACATAACATTCAAGATCATAATCATATTTGTCAAAAAAGCAAATCAGGGAACTGAAAGTAATTTTGACGCGTTCCTCTCATAAAAAATGTACAACTGCAAGATCACACAAGCTGATTTGAATGCACTTTAGTGAGTTAAATCAATCCAGTAATTTTTTATTGATTGTATTTGTAATAATGGTGGGATAACGTATTTAAGCATAGTAAAAGATTTTATATCTTAAATTGTAACATTGAAAGATAATACAGATAAGAAAAAAGTTGTTGGCACATCTGACTCATAAGTTAGCTGCTGGCACAACTAACAAACTTATGGGAATATTATCCTATCATGTGAGACAAGGCTATTTTCATGAGACATGATTTTTACACTAGAAACTTCACAGCAAAACACTGTAAAGGTAACATTCATGGTGTTTTGCTATGAAGATTTGTTTTTTTTTACCTTCACAACATTTTGTTGTGAAGTTTCAAATGTACAAATCGTGTCTGTCTCACGTGAACCCAACCCTGTATACATATGTTTATTGGCATAAGTTAGCTTATGTCGTGCCAAACATGCCCCTTTGTGTATGTATATGCATATACATATCTATATCTATATCTATATCTATACTATATTATAAAGCATTTGGCTAAAACTCTTAAAAACTCTTAAAACTCTTAAACCAGATTTCCCATATCTGAATTCGTGTAACTAACTGCAGATAAATACAATCAAATACATGATAAACATCTAATTTTAAATATAAAAAATCTAAAATATAATTAGGATAATCATTGAGTTTTACCAAAATACTTAATTATTATCTTTATAAAATGTTATATTATTAAACCAAAAATAAATTATTTCATTATT